>NC_080768.1:9761902-10064932 GCF_020826845.1 Diceros bicornis minor
CTTCTCAAACTCTTCCAAAAAATTGAGAAGGAGGGGAAGCTCCCTAACTCATTCTACAAAGCCAACATTACCCTGATACCAAAAGCAGACAAGAAAAACATGAAAAAAGAAAATTACAGACCAATATCACTGATGAACATCGATGCAAAAATCCTCAATAAAATATTAGCAAATCACATACAATAATACATTAAAAAGATTATACACCATGAACAGGTGGGATTTATTCCAAGGATGCAGGGATGGTTCAACATCTGCATATCAATCAACGTGATCCACCACATTAATAAAATGAAGAACAAAAATCACATGATCATCTCAATAGATGCAGAAAAAGCATTTGACAAGATAAAGCATCCGTTTATGATAAAAACTCTGAATAAAATGGGTATAGAAGGAAAGTACCTTAGCATAATAAAGTCCATATATGACAAACAAACAGCTAATATCATCCTCAATGGTGAAAAACTGAAAGCTATCCCAATAAGAACAGGAATCAGACAAGGATGCCCACTCTCACCACTCCTATTTAACATAGTATTAGAAGTCCTAGCCAGAGCAATCAGGCAAGAAAAAGAAATAAAAGGGATCCAAATTGGAAAGGAAGAAGTGAAATTGTCACTATTTGCAGATGACATGATTTTATATATAGAAAATCCTAAAGAATCCACAAAAAACTTTTAGAAGTAATAAACGAATACGGTAAAGTTCCAGGATACAAAATCAACATACAAAAATCAGTTGCATTTCTATACACTAACAACAAAGTAGCAGAAAGAGAAATTAAGAATACAACCCCATTTATAATTGCAAGAAAAAGAATAAAATACCTAGGAATAAACTTAACCAAAGAGGTGAAAGATCTGTACACTGAAAACTATAAAACATTGCTGAAAGAAATTGAAGACAGAGAAATGGAAAGATATTCCCTGCTCTTGGATTGGAAGAATTAACATAGTTAAGATATCCATACTTCCTAAAGCAATCTATAGATTCAATGCAATCCCTATCAAAGTTCCAATAACATTTTTCATAGAAATAGAACAAAGATTCGTAAAATTTATATGGAACAACAAAAGACCCCGAATTGCTAAAGGAATCCTGAGAAAAAAGAACAAAGCTGGAGGTATCACACTCCCTGATTTCAAAATATACTACAAAGCTATAGTAACCAAAACAGCATGGTACTGGCACAAAAACAGACACAGGGATCAGTAGAATAGAATCAAAGGCCCAGAAATAAACCCACACATCTGTGGACAGCTAATCTTCAACAAAGGAACGAAGAACATACAACGGAGAAAAGAAAGTCTCTTCAACAAATGGTGTTGGGAAAACTGGACAGCCACATGCAAAAAAATGAAAGTAGATCATTACCTTACACCATACACAAAAATTAACTTAAAATGGATTAAAGACTTGAATGTAAGACCTGAAACTATGAAACTTCTAGAAGAAAACATAGGCAGTATGCTCTTTGACATTGGTCTTAGCAACATATTTTCAAGTACCATGTCTGACCTGGCAAGAGAAACAATAGGAAAAATAAATAAATGGGACCACATCAAACTAAAAAGGTTTTGCACAGCAAAGGAAACCATCAACAAAACGAAAAGACAACCTAACAATTAGCAGAAGATATTTGCAAACCATACATCTGATAAGGGGTTAATCTCCAAAATATATAAAGAACTCATGCATCTCAACAACAAAAAAACTAACAATCCAATTAAAAAATGGGCAAAAGACCTGAACAGACATTTCTCCAAAGAAGATATACAGATGGCCAACAGGCACACGAAAAGATGTTCAACATCATTAACTATCAGGGAAATGCAAATCAAAACTACAATGCGATATCACCTCACACACATCAGAATGGCTATAATTAACAAGACAGGAAACAACATGTGTTGGAGAGGATGTGGAGAGAAGGGAACTCTCATACACTGCTGGTGGGAGTGCAAACTGGTGCAGCCACTATGGAAAACAGTATGGAGATTCCTCAAAAAATTAAGGCTAGAACCACCATATGATCCAGCTATTCCACTGCTGGGTATTTACCCAAAGAAGATGAAAATACCAATGCATAAAGATACATGCACCCCTGTGTTCATTGCAGCGTTATTTACAATAGCCAAGACTTGGAAGCAACCTAAGTGCCCATCAAGGGAAGAATGAATAGAGAAGATGTTGTATATATACACAATGGAATACTACTCAGCCATAAGAAACAATGAAATCCACCCATTTGTGACAACATGGATGGACATTGAGGGTATATGCAAAGTGAAATAAGTCAGAGGGAGAAGGTCAAATACTGTATGATTTCCTTCATTAAGTGGTAGATAATAATAACAAACAAACACATAGAGACAGTGGTTACCAGAGGGGAAGGGGGGAGGGAGGAGGGCGAAAGGGATAATTTGGCACAGGTGTGTGGTGATGGGTTGTAATTAGTATTTGGGTGGTGAACATGACGTAATCTATGCAGAAATAGAAGCATAATGATGTACACCTGAAATTTATACAATGTTATAAACCAATGTTACCGCAATAAACAAAAAATAAAATAAAGTTAATTAATTAATTAAGGAGCCCGCCCTGTGGTGTAGTGCTTATGTTCAAGTGCTTCACTTTGGTGGCCTGGGATTCATGGGTTCAGATCCCAGGTGTGAACCTATACTCCACTCATCAAGCCATGCTGTGGTGGCGTCCCACATACAAAACAGAGGAAGATTGGCACAGATGTTAGCCCAGGGACCATCTTCCTCAAGCAAAAAGAGGAAGACTGGCAACAGATGTTAGCTCAGGGCCAATCTCCCTCACACACACACAAAAATAATTAAAAAATAAATTTAAAAAGTAACAATATTTTGAGTATAATGGATATTTTAGAAGCAGAAGCTTCACACTGGCATCAGTATGGTTCTCACAAGGAATCTTAGGAGGAGCCTCTGAGCTTACCCAACAAAGCTGTAATCTCTCCATTTGTCCTGTCTGTTGACTAATCAGGCTGTGTAAAAAGGGCTGTGTGCTCAGATAAAGTTGGAAAATGTTTAGTTTCAAGCTAATTGTTTAATTTGTGGCAGGACTTCTAGGGAAAAGCAAATGTAGCCTACTCTTGCTTGTCAAACAGGCAAATTCTTACTGACTTTGTAAGTCTCACCTTATGTATTGACTCCTTCCTAAGCCTTTTCTGACTTACCAGGAACCTTTCTGTAGCCTGCGCTACTCCTCAGTGTAGAAGCTACTAGAGTTTCTCATAATCAATTGTTAGCTTGTCTGTTGTCCAGCTAGGTGGTTTTTATCTTTGTATTCATAACCTTTAGTTTGATGTCTTGCACGTGATACGCACTGGAAATGTTTGTTTAATTAATAATCGCTTGACTAATGGAAAGGGCCCATGACTGGGTGGGAGGAGATGAGAGCACAGGTGGATAAACATTCCCTTTGGGGATAGAAGAAGGAATATCTTTGCTTTTAAAACTGGCAATAAGAAAATAAAACTATAAAGCAGATATAAATAAGATTGTAGATGTGGGCATGGAAAGGTAAAGCGATTCATTCTTATTGGACTCTCTTTTTTTTTTTTTTTTTTTACTGCAAAATAGGAGGCACAATGGATGGAGGAGTGTTTTAGAAACTGGTAGAAAGCTTCAGAAATGTAGTATAGGTTTACAATACTTGTGGGATATGGAAGAAAGAAATAGCTAGAAACAGAAAATAATCTCTCAGGGATATTGAGAACCTAACTGCAGCTGGATAACATTAATTTTTAAAATGACAATGCAACTGTACTCAGACCACTTGGGGCATGCATCAAGATAGTCACCATTCAGTAAAATGAAGACTGTCTCTAGTAGATAAGAGGCCACAACCTACATACTTAAAAATATACTCATCATGCGATAGTTTCTGACATTGTCTATTCACAGTTCACGGACAACTTACAAGAAGAGAATGCAAGCAATTAATCCTTAAGCGTTTCTCCACTAACAGACGTCTGGCACTCAACCAGCTGCCATAGTTTTTGAAAAATATACAAGGATAGGAAATTAGTGTGAGGCAGTTCTAATAGTGAAACAGCAAACCATCTATAGTGATGACTACAGATGAGGAGGGTCCAGTTCCTACAGAAAGAATCTTCCAAAGTAGGGTATGTAAAATTACTTTTAGTCTAAAAGTGTGACATGAGTTAAAATGTTATACCAAATACCTGATTTGGGTCATGATTTATTACACTGGCAAGATAATATGTGGAGTAGGAAAGTCCTGAATAGTTATCACATTTACTTTTCATGAAATTGGATAGATATAACACTATTTTGCATTACTTTGGAATAATATTCTACTTTACAAATGCAAAATTTTTATCAGGAAAAAAAATGTTTTCCACACCTCTTCATGCTTGAAAAATGTGATTGATAAGAGTTACTAAATACTTCTGTTTTCCCTTTTACTTAATGGGGAAGTAACTGAGGAAATTCATTTTTAGAATTGCAAACAGCTGGATAATCAACGACAAGTTCCTATCTCTTGCGTGGGTTGAAAGTTGAAAAATGAAATCTTGTTGTCTTGTTTGCACATCCCTAAAAGAGGGCCTGAAAGTGATTTATAGCATCATCACTAGATATCTGTGAAAATTGATAAAATTCTACTGGGGACTTACAAAGATATTAGCAACTTCCAAAGTAAAAGATCTTTCTTTCATTACTATGTTCCAAGAAATTTTCAAATATGCTACAATCCACATATTTTTTTCTGAAACATTCTTAACTGAAGAGGAATACTTTGAATGAACAAAAATTATTTTTCATGATCTGTCCTCTAACTATTTTCTTTACTTTTAGTCTCATATTATCTACTGCTTAGCTACACTTACAATATATGCACTAGAGGCTCTTTCATTCTTTTAAATGTGTAATATGTTTTAGTTTACTAAGGAAGATGTTATGGGGAAAAACATTAAATCTCCTTTGTTATTTATTACAAGTGCATTTCTCTATTCATGATGTTTTATTATGGACAAGGATTTAATAGAAGGTGAAGTCCAAATTCATTTTTCCATTTATCGCAGAAAGTGATTTCCTGGCCTCTTAACTTAACTGGTACAAGGTGAAAAGATAGTCTCCATTATATACTTGTACTTAATGCTGTGACTTTGGGGTTATGGATACATTTTTATCCACACAGAAATTTCTAATCCATCCATACCAAATAGAATAATGACATGAAGGAACTATCAGAAATTACTTCAATCAAATCCTAATAAAAGAAGCATGGCACTCACCTAAACAGCCCAGTATAAATATTTTTCCAAATTGGAAAACATTTCAATGTAGAATTAACAGAAAGTAGCTGATTTCCAGGCATCAGCAGTAGAGTTCCTCAAGCTCTATGCACGCTGAAACTCGCACATTTGCACGTGAAAAGCACCTCTTTCCTCCTCAAATGTCACCCATAGTAAGACTACCCTTTCCCCATAGCCCTTCTTCACCCTTCCCCAGCCTGGGCCAAAAAATTCCTCTTCTCATGGGGTAAGTGCTCAGGGCCTCAAAGAGATAAACAGATGGCAAGACCACAGAGCTCTTCTTCTCACACCCGTGGTTAGTTTTCTACCTCCAAGACTCTGGATTTGAGAGTATGTTTCCTGACACCCCCAAGAGGAGGACTGTGTGAGGGTTATCTCGCCAATTTGCACTACATTATAAGCCACTACAGAGCAGCAGAAAACGGATATACTCTTAATCCGTCCATAGGACTTGTCGTAGCATGTCATTTCTTCCCCCTGCCCGCAGTCTGTCCAGTTCACTAGTGTAAATTCATCTCCCTAAAAGGTGAATTTTAGCATTGCTGCACTTACTGAATACCACAGTGAATAGCAAGTTGGTAACCTGTCAGGCCAGAAGACCAGAATCATAGATAATCGTATATCAAAAGGAATGACTCAGGGCCTGCCCGGTAGCATAGTGGTTGGGTTCGCAAGTTTTGCTTTGGTGGCCCAGGGTTCACCAGTTTGGATCCTTGGTGCGGACCTATGCGCTGCTCATCAAGCCATGCTGAGGCAGTGTCCCACACAGAAGAGCTAGAGACCTACAACTAGGATCCACAACTATGCACTAGGGCTTTGGGGAAAAGAAATTATAAAAAAAAAGAAAAAAAAGGAATGACTGTCCTGATGGGAAATGATAGTTTATTCCCAAGTAACTGTATGTACTTATAGTAAGAGAGCACAGTAGTTGTAGGGAGATAATCTGGACAGGGCTATGGTCATAATTATAATAATTACCAATATTATCAGTGGTCTTCTATATATTAGGTAATGTGCTAGACCCCTTATATCCATAATTCCCAATCAATAACTTGACCAAGGTCACTAGTCTGGTAAGTGGCCTGAACCAATACGTAAAACTATGTCTCTATGACTCTGAAACCTATGTACTCATTCTGCTCACTAGTATTCTTTTAAGTCTCAGGTCCCCATTAAACTTTTAAAAATTATTGAGAATCCCAAAGAGCTATGTTTATGTGTGGTACATCTATCAATATTTATTATACTGGGAATTAAAAATGGGAAGTTTAAAAATGTTTTGTATGTTAAATCATTTTAAAATAAGAATATTAAACCCACTGCAAGTTAACATGAATAAAATATTTTTGGAAAAATCTATGTTTTCCAAAAAAAAAAAAAAAAAGTGAGAAGAATGATATTATTTTACATTTTTGCAATGTCTGGCTTAACAGAAGACAGATGTACTCTCAGATGTGCTTCTGTATTCAATCTGTTGCAATATATTGTTTTGGTTGAGGTATATAAAAAATTATGGACTCACGCCGATATGTAGTAGGAAAAGGGAAGAGTATTTGAACAACATTTTCAGAATTGTAAATATTTTTCTTAGATACTGAATCAAACTGTATATATGGTACATTCTTATAGTTGCACTGTGATCTCTGAAATTACATCAATAAACTTTACTTTATTACATCCAAATCCATTGGTCTATCTTTCACTTTGGTGAATCTTTCACTTATAGGTGCTTTTTAAAATATCATTCAATGGTCATTGGGAAATATTAGTTCAATGAATTATTCAGATAGATCTTCCAAATGTTGGCACATTTCTTTATAAAATATTTAAAAATCACATTTTAAAATATTACTACCAATGGCATCAGAAAAGTCTTTGAATGTTAGGAGGCTTTCAAACTCATAATGACGGTTATAAGTTTTCTAAAATTCTAATTTTCACATGAAAGCTTAATTTTCTCTATTGACACATGCTATCTGTTGTTTTCCATCAATGGCATTTTTCAAGAAAATATGGGTCCAATATCCAATTCTGAGTAGCATGATTCTCAGTTATTTTTTTCAAGTAAAAATGGTATTCCATGAAAATAGTGAATAGTTCATCTCACAACTCAAATAATCATCAAGGGCTTTTCTAGAGACAAATATACTTCACCATGCAGCAAAAGTGCTTGATATGTAATTGCATTTTGTCACATAGAACATAAAAAGACATGTATGAAGAGTTAAGATTCAATAAAAATAACCATTTTTACTGCTTTTTAAGTGAAACTGGCTTCTTTTTTCCTTTCCTTTTGATGTGTTTGGTAGTGAAGAATACCGTGACCACTAGCATGTGTTGATGCCACCACCTCTATTTTGTATAAGGCACCAGCAGTTTTCCCTGCCATTTCTTTTGCACTATTTGGTGCAAATGTCAACACAGTGAAAAAGCTTTTCTGCTTCTTCTTCTTATTTTTTTTTCTTCTTCTGATTATTATAATTATTATTTAAAAAGCTTTGACTTTGCAGACCCCCTGAAAGGATCTTGGGGACTCTGAGGGGTCTCTGGACCACAGTTTGAGAACCGCTGCAAAATACCATAATGTGTTTTAGGATTGCTTTCTTTCTCTCTTCATTTCTTCCTTCTTTTTTCTTTCTTTTGTTCTTCATTTCTGTCTATCTTCTCCAAATTCTTTTCATTTGAATTAGACATGGCAAAATATTTGTATTCCCAGTGGTGTTAGGTGGCAGATCTCAGCTATTTATTAACTGTGTAGTATCAGTTGGCATAATAAAAGGAGTAAGGGGGCCAGCCCCTTGGCCTAGTAGTTGAGTTTGGCGTGTTCCACTTCAGTTACCCGGGTTCACAGGTTGAGATCCCGGGCGCAGACCTACGTCACTCTTCAGCAATGCTGTGACAGAGACCCACACAAAAAATAGAGGCAGATTGGCATGGATGTAAGCTTAGGGTGGATCTTCCTCAGATAATAAATAAATAAATAAATAAATAAATAAATAAATAAATAAAGTAGTAAGAACTGGTAAAGAGTTGGTACTCTATTTTCTGATGCATCAAGATACACTGGTGTCCCAAGTCCCAGGTTTACAGGAAGGCACCATTTTTAGATCTACACTGTCCAACATGGTAGTCACTGGGCACATTTGGAATGAACAGTTGACGCTTGAAACGTGGCTAGTCTGAACTGAGATGTGCTGTAAGTGTAAAATACCCATCAGATTTTGACGACACACAAAAAACGTATGTAAAATATCTCCTTAACATTTCTACATTGATTATTTGTTGAAGTGATCATATTTCAGACATATTGGGCAAAATAGGATATATTATTAAATTAATTTCACCCTGTTTTTAAAATTGTTTTAATGTCACTATAGAATTTAGACTTTCATATGTGGCTGGCATTATATTTCTATTGGATAGTGTTGCTATAGCTATTGGCAAAAATGAGACTCAGTCAACCTCATATAAGCTAGGGATTATAATTAATTCGATCATTTTTATGTTGAAGCTCTGTCAGTTAATTTTCTATGGGAAATTATTGCCACTTTATCTCAGTTTTAAACTCCATAACTAAAATACTCTCAATATCTATTCGTAGACATAGACAGATATAAGACTATCGCTACATTTTTTTCATTGATATGATTTATTTTTCTGAAGAAATACATAAGAATGTGCACATACACATCACCTTTCCAATAAATTATAGCAGAGAGAGAGAAAGAGAGAGAAAGAAATAACTATGGCATAATATAAGGACCAATGTAAGAAATTTCTGATGAGTTTTATTTCCTTCTTCATTCAACTCATTCTCATGGTCATGGAATATTGATTTTATTTTACCAAGAACTTTAATTCTTGGTAAATTCTTGGTTTAATTCTGAGTTTATTCTATAGCAAAGATTAGTAGAAATAAGATATTTGGAAAATATCTTTTTCTTCGTGATATATTCTTCATTTTAAAATAAATTGTTTGAATCAGACACATACTCAAAATGTTTACTGTTTATGTACAGTGAAATTTAAAAAGATACTTGGAAATATATGTGCATGTATCTATCTATATCTATATGATATCTACGTCAGAAATTATGTATATTAGAAATTGATAAGATATGGGTATCTTTGCAAGTCTAAAACATCTAAAATTCATTCAACTTGTAACAATCAGATTGAAGTAAATCTATTGCCATTAGCCTCATTTCCATCAAGGAACTTATTTTATAGAAAATGTGGTAATGTGGGAGCAGGAGGGATGCACGATCCAAACCTTGTTTCTATCACTTACTAGCACGTTATTGCACATCTCTGTGTCTCTAAAGCATCTAGCATGGTTCCGGAAGTGCCTGAAGCATAGAGGCACTTGGAAAAAGTTAGTTCCTTTCCCCACTTCACTTTTCCAAAATGAATAAAACAAATATCTTTCCTGACAATGGTTTTCATTTCTACATTTGTCCATATCTGTTCTTCCAACCTCATGAATCCCCCTTCAATTCTCTATCTCTCACTCTGCTTTTTTTCTGATTAAAGTTTTTTCTCCTACTCTCTCTCTCACTGATGTGTAAGAATATGCTTTGTTCTTTGTGATAAACGGTCCCTTGTAATTCTAGCTCTCAGCTCAGAGTTTACCATTTCTGTTCTCTGATGTGAATTGTCCCTTAATATTGTGTTATAGAAACTAAGAATATTTGTGAAATTAGCTTTTCACAAAGAGCACACAGATCAAAGACGAGCTAGAGAATTTGTCTCATTGTGTTTTGTAATGGCTGGAAAATGTTGTTTGGATGGCTGAAAATGGCATGATAAATTTTTAATCGTTTTTTAATTGTTTTAAATAAACATGTATCACATCTTAAAATTTTGTCATTTTTCAACAAGGATGTGGATTACATCAGCCACATTAGCAAATGACCGTATGGTCAGGGCTTCAGAAGAATCAGAGAGGAGCCAAAGACCCCCAGGCAGAGTAAGGATAAAGGAAATCAGAGATTGAAAGTCTCAGAGAAATTTGATAACTTCTGTAACTTCTTTATAGTTCGGATTTGGCAGGTCTGATGAGACACATTGACTTTCCTACATACTTAAAAATTTAGTCCAGGCGGATACATGTGTTCAGAGAAAAAGCCAAGGTAGAGAGCATCTTGATCAGATTAGGATTGGCATCAGAAAATTTGAGTAGGGCTAATACAAAGATCGAGCTGGTGAAACTGTTTATGGGAGTTGAAAATATGTTTGTTAATTGTTTGAGGCTGTATTATATAATGTGGCACCTTAAATTTTACTTTATTTGGTGCTTTTTAATTTTCTCAGAACATATTATATACCTCACATGTTCAAACTAGAAATGATAATGTGTGTGTGTGTATTCCAAATCACACATTCCCAGCTTTCTATACCAATCCTACTCAGTGCTCAAAATAGTGTCAACCTGACACGACTAGACATATTGCTCTTTTCCCCAACCCCACACCATAAATATACACATTCTTATCTGCCCAATGTTATGGGAATTTCCTATGAGGACTCTACTCTGTAAAGTTTCTCAAAGAATTCCACTGATGAGAAACCATCCATGTTAGTATTAGAAATGTATATTTCAATATACATTACCAACTGCTCAGAGGATGCCTGCCTTTGTATGCCAACATATTGCAAATCCCCTCGCTCTGCTGTGTGTCATGTATCCTTAATAATCTTTAGGCTCCGTGTGCTAGATTGACTGTCTTAGAGCTGTTTCTTTATCAATTAGTAGAAGAGACAGTTCAGGCACTTTTGAGCTCTTTAATTCCTATGACTTGATTCTTATAACAGCATGCCTTAAATTGAGAATTAATTTTTCATATGATAAACTGTTAAATTTGCTCTAGACGATTTTCTGATCTCCTTCCATGTGCTCCAAATTCTATTAGTTTATTGTTCTGTTGAGAGTTTCTGTTTCTAAAATAATTTTTGTCATTTCGTTTCAAACATAACACAGTAAACAAAGAACTGTAACAATGTTGAACACCAAAATGTCACGAGTAACTTTGCCAGGACAATTAAATCATTCTTTCAAATATCTAATAGCTGCATTCTTGGTGTGTCCTCATCTCATTTATGTCCTGGGGATGTTTTCATTTTAGTTATATAGGAAAAAAAATACTTTCCTTCGTTGAACTTCATTAGGAATTCCTGTGACATTTGAGATGGTATTTAAGATAAAACATTTCCCTGTAAGTATCCCTTGCAGAGAAGTTTGGAAAGTTATTCAGTAATGACATTTCACTTGACCTGCAGAGGTTTCGTTTAGATATGTTCACCTTTACTTTGACCATTTAACAATTGCCTTCCCGGGCATCCCTCTTCTGACTGATCTGTCTTACGAGAGGAGGAAACAGCAGTTGATCCCTAACACTTCCCTCAATTTTTCCTCTCCATCAACACTTATACTCAGAGACAATAACCCAAAAGTTATTTGGAAGGAGTGGTAGAATATATTTCTTACCTTACATCTTCACTGCTGAGTTCTCTTTACAGTTTTAGATATATTATATTAGTCTTTGGGAAAGCATTAATTTTAACTGTTAGCTCCTAATTGTTTAGAGAGATCATTGTGCAATTAGAAATATTTTGGCCGAGTGTTTTGGTTATCCTCTGCTGCGTAGCAAACCATCCCCAAATTTGGTAAATTAAATCAAGAATTATAATTTATGTTGCTCAAGAATGTGCCCATTTTGGGCAGGGCTTCGGGGTGACTGCATATCTCTGCTCCACACAGCATCCTCCGAAGACGCTCTCCGCTTCTAAGGCTACCACAGGGCTAGCAAGTTGGTGCTGGCCGCTGGCTGGGTTCTTGGCCAAGGCTGCTGGCAAAGGCATCATTTCCTTCCCTGGAGGATCCCCTGTCATCTTTCTCACAGCATGGCAGGTGGCTTTCAGAAATGAGGGTTCCAAGGGGCATGGGTAGAGCCACGAGTCTTCTTATGACCTAACTTCACATCCACTGCATTCTATTGGTCAGTGACTAAAGCCAGCCTGGATCCCAGGGGAAGGGAGTTAGACTCCCCTCCTAATGAAAGTAGTAGTGAAAAATTTGTAGCCATATTTATTCTGCGCATCAGTTACTCTGTGCCATTAGGTATCGTTACCTCATATCTGAAATCAAAGACATTTTTGGCTATGGTAGTCCTTGGATTCCACGATATTTTCTACTCTCTCCTGGTTGATCTCTTCTGTCTCTAACTGCTCTCTGACTTTGTAGGTGGAGAGGATTTCAGCTCCTGGATGAGCTGAAAACTAATGAGGGTATAATACACAGAAATGAGTTTTATTAGACAAGTTATAACCTGTGTTGCTGTCTCCCACCATTCCTATACTCAGTAAGTGAAGGATATTATCCCAAGGAGTCAATACCAAGATACTCTCATGAGGAAAACTTTGGAATAAGATAGAGAAGGTGGCAGCCACCAATCTCTAGGGTGCTAAAATGCCCTCAAACTAGTCTGAAAGGGAAATAGGTTCAGACAAGGAAAGTATGCATCACATAGCAAAAGTAGATACCTTGGAAACAAGCTTCTCGCAAATCCTTACTGCTTCTCTTATGCAATGGGAGTGTAGTCAGGTCATATCAGAGACTATGCTGATGTATTTGAGCCACAGGGCCTTGGAGGTTCATCATGGCCAGGTGCTCCTAAAAGAATTGTCCTTATCATCTCAACCAGTTGACTTAGCGTAACTCTTGACTTTAACAAGGAGAATTTTAAAATCGTGTCAATTATAAGAATTACATTGATTCAACGTTCAGGTTTTGTCACACTAAAGAAAAAAATTCTCGATTTGTTTTATACAGCTGTTACTGAAAACCGTCTTGGAGCAATGTTGGAAGTCTCCATCTTATGAGCAGATGTAGACAACTCTGAGGCTATAATGGGATTTTCCCCACAAGCTGCATAAAAACAGATTGCCTCTGCTTCCTCCATTCAGCCCATTAAAGATGAAAAATTCTCAAGATTCTGGTTTCAGCCTTTTCTCTCACTACATGCTTTCACTGAATGGTCCCATTTATCCCAATAATTTCAACTATCACATCTACATTGATGGCTTGAAAATTTGTATATCAAGCTCTGTCCTCTCTCTCATACCTTCTAGGACCATAATTTTCATTTGAATTCCCCTTATATAATGTCTGCCAGCGTCTCAAAATCAACAGATCTAAAATTGAACTCATCAGCGTCTCAAAATCAACAGATCTAAAATTGAACTCATTATTTCCTTATTCCCCTCTTGTGAAAAACTATTTTTGTTGTTGTAATTTTCCTAACAACATTATTGGCATCCGTATATCCACGTGGGATTCCAAACGAAAGAGATAGTACCCCGTGGCTCCCCCTCCTCTATGTACTTGCAGTAAATTGTCACCTAAGTCCAGTAATTTGCCTCAGGAATTATCTCAGGCTTAGTTGTACTGATTCTCCTCTAATTTCTACTTAGCTCCAATCCCCTTCTTTAATGCTTGGCCTCCTATAATAGTTCTTGACTATTTCCACTCTCTCCTGACCTTTCTAATCCATCCTCAACACTGAAAGTGGCGTTATCTTACTAAGATATCTGACATTATTATACTCGAAATCTGAATACATCAATTCCCTTTCTTGAAGTTCTTTGTCATATAAGTTCAGCCATGGTCTGGCCTCAGTACACCTTTCATTTCATTATCATCCTCTTGCTCTTTCTTCCTCCTGATCTCTGGCCAAAACAACTCAGAGTTCCCTTAAAGATGCCATAAATTTTCACAATTTGGACTTCGCACTCTTTATCTACTCTTTCATGAAATTCTTTTCCCCATGCCAACCCTGAAAAACCCCCTCTCATCCGTAAAGGCCAAACTCAAAATATCATAGGTTTTTTGAACCATGAGCTGTCAGACAGAATTAATCATCTCCTGTTCTTGTTCTCATGGTACTAAATAGCTCTGCTATGGCACTAAGTAATAGTTTCCATGTAAGTTTTCCCCACTAGATTAGATAAGGACAGCGTTTTACTAATTTTTACATTCTTATTTCATGGTGCAAGACCTGACATAGAGTATGCACTAAATGTTCACTAAATGTTAATTGAGTTAATTCAAAAAGTCTGGATGAAATGATGGCAAAAAAATAAATTTCTTTTATATTTTTCTGAAAGTATTATGAATTGGTAGACCCTTTTGGAAATCATCCTAAGAGAATCATCGTAAATATGGAAAGGCTTTATGACAGCGAACCCCTTGAAACCAATTTTTGTTTCTTTTCAGTCTTGCATACTCAGCACTTAGCACAATGTTTAGCATAAATTATTCATTAAATCAATCAACCAATTAAATTATATTAACCAAAATTGTTTTGGGGCCGGCCTGGTGGCATAGATGTTAAGTTCACATGCTCCACTCCGGCAGCCCAGGGATCGCAGGTTCAGATCCTGAGCGCAGACCTACGCACAGCTTGTCAAGCCATGCTGTGGCGGCGTCACATATAAAGCAGAGCAAGATGGACATGGAAGTTAGCCCAGGGCCAGTCTTAATCAGCAAAAAGAAGAGGATTGGCAATGGATGTTAGATCAGGGCTAATCTTCCTCACATACACACAAAAAATTGTTTATCATAACTTAAATAATCTAAATGTACACATCTTTAGGGAAATAGTTAATTTTCATATATATGCTTTATGGTATGTTATACGGTTATCAAGAACAAACTGCTCACTCTAACCCTTGCCTTTAAAGAGTGCTGGGCTCCCCATGAATCGTTCTCCAGCACAAAAGGATTAAAGCTCGAACTTCATTTTTACTGAGCTTCACTTACAACTTACCTTCTCATCATACTTGTCCTCATCTTCTTACTATGCTTTCCTTTGGATCTTTATGTTGCTGCCCATATCTATTCAAATCATATTTAGTTTGATGACCACTTTTCTAATTAACTGAAAATAAGTATCCTGTTATTGATACCAGCTCCACTACCCATAATAGATTATGAGTGTTGGGTGCTTTCTCTATGCCAGGTCTTATGTAGGTATTGGAAATAAGTGATCTGGGTTAATAATGAAAAATTTTTTTTCTTTTTGTAAGGAAGATCAGCCCTGAGCTAACATCCATGATAATCCTCCTCTTTTTGCTGAGGAAGACCGGCTCTGAGCTAACATCTATTGCCAATCCTCCTCCTTTTTTTCCCCAAAGCCCCAGTAGATAGTTGTACGTCATAGTTGCACATCCTTCTAGTTGCTGTATGTGGGACGCGGCCTCAGCATGGCCGGAGAAGTGGTGCCTTGGTGCGCGCCCGGGATCCGAACCCGGGCCGCCAGTAGCAGAGCGCGCGTACTTATGTGCTAAGCCATGGGGCTGGCCCCTATATTTCCATTTAATTGAAGGTTTGCTGCTCATTGTCCCATATGCCACATATCTCAGGACCAGGAGGAGAGCAGAGAAACACAGGTGTGCTTAGCTGCTTAGCATTCTCCTCTCTCCTCAGTGCAGCTTTTTAACCACTATCAATACTTTTTTTCAGATTAAGAATAAGTGTATTAACATCTTCCCACCCACTTCCCTACCCCCAAAATCTGTTCTTCTGCAATCCTCCTGTCTATAAAATTCTTTCCTTCATCTTATTATTTCCACTCACTGACTACAGGGGAAACTATAGCCTTAGGGTCAGCCAGGTTTCACTCAGTGTCAAGACGTGGACGGCATGCTCAGTTATGAGAGTAAGGATGTTTGGGAATTTGTTTACCATTGGATTCCTTGGAGTTCTAGTGGGAAAAGGGGGAGTCTAGAATAAAAAGGACTGGGAGGGACTTGTGTCAAGGGAAAGTACATTGCAATACAGAGATGAAAATAAAGGTAACCATAGGAACTTACATTTTTGGTATGAAAAATGATTTCTTGAGTATCTTGATATCTTAAATGTCATCGTGTGATTAGCTGTCTTCGGGGTTTCTTTTACTCAAAATGCATGGTTTGAATGGATTGTGTTGCCAAGAGTAATCATGGATTACACATAGAAGCAGCCTCTAGTGGATGAGGGGTGGTGGTGAGAAGGGAAGGCAGGGAGCTCTGTAGAAGACAATCAGAATCTGAGTATATTAAGCCTCTCCTAAGACAGCTGTTGAGTAGTAGAGAAGGGATTCAAACCCGTCTCCATGGAAAGCCATGCTAGTTCCTGTATGTTTCTTTGCATGGTCCATTTCAAATTTTGGAGATAGGAAATGTATATATCACCAGCTCTACCTTAATACAGGATAAAAAATAATAAACTTGGTCAAAAGCAATAGGAAACTGCAGACGGCCACATGATAGCAATCATAGAAAGGCCTGGCAAGAGGGGCCAACAACCCAATTATGGGAAACTGAGGCACAGAAGGAGAAAAACCTAACTCACAAAAATGTCCTTTGGAGGACATATTGGGTTCCAGAGATCAGAAAGTAAACACCATTAATTTAACTCAAACTGACCTTGAGGTTAGAGGGATGTTGAGGCAGGGAGCCAGACATGTCTTTAGTTATGGTGGAAAGAATATTTTACTTGGCGTCTAAAATTAGGGCTTCTACTTCCTGCTTGTCTTGCCACTAGCTGTGTGATTCTGGGTGAGCGGTCTTAGCTCTTTCAAATTTCTCTGAGCTGCAGTTTCCTTAACTCTAGATCAGGGTGATATCTGTTGCATAAATGTGTCATGAAGAATAAATTTTCTCATTGCACATATCAAATTTGTACAGTTTGACAAATTGGAGGCTCTACTGTACAATGATGTTCTCGTTGTCCTGTGCATGTTGACCAGGTTAATCTCTTAGTTTGAACATACCCCTACCTGATTCATTCCATCCAGACTAAAATCTTTTTTTAGTCTGATTCTCAAGGAGTCTCTAGCCTAGTTAGAAGCTATCCTTCTAGCATAAGTTTCTACTATTTGTCAATGTAAGTACTCTCTTACAGCTAACTTGGTTTATTTGCTATCAATGAAGCACACCTTAACTCTAATCTCTAACCCTTTTTCTCACGTGATTATTTTCTAGCAGATACAGATTTCAATCCACAAACTCAACTTTCAGGAATTTTAACTTGATGACACCCAGATTTAATTTTGTTAGAGACTTTATTCAGGCAAAGAGTTAGACACTTAATCTTAGTCAAGTTGTCCTTCCCTCTCCTCCCAAAACATACAAAATTGTTCATCCTTCCCCTCCCCACGAAAAACCTTTTTTGGAAAAAAAAAAAATCCAGAGTTCCATCTACTTTCCAAGAGAATGCATCTAGTTTGGGTAATCACCTTTGCAAGTTAGAATTTTTTCCTCTTTCAGTTGTCTATCTGGTTCTAGGCCTGTATGATTCTCTACTATTTCATGCCACTTCGGGGACATTAGAAATTCCATCCCACTGGGGAACTGGGGAGTCTATGCAGCTTTCTCAGGCTCTTCAGCCTAAACATTCCAAACCTTTTCTACTCTGGGATTTCATGAATATAAGCACAAAATCTCTGTTTTCAGATACCCTAAACTTAAAAAGATTCATGAAAAGGGCCCTCCCTCCCCAAAATGTGTACTCACTTTTTGATTCTCACCTACATTCTTCACTTTCCCCAGTTGAGAAGAACTTCATCAGGGATAAAGGTGGACCACAGGGATGTGTTCAATCACTCATCTCTATTTTCTCACACATCTATTGTCTTGGATACACGCTCTATGTATTCCTTACAGGGGTAGGATTTTGAAATGTCTTCTCTTTTGTGTGTTATCTCTTCCCTGAGAAAATCTCTATAAAATGCCTCAGTGTGAGGTTGGAAATATGGTATTAATATTGGAGGAGCTATTCCAGGTAAAAAACCATAGTGTGAAGATTTGCTTTGTTTGAAAAAGTAGGTGAAAGGGAGTGGGACTCTAGATCTTACTGTGCAGTAGAGAAACCAGCATTGGTAAACCGTGGTGCACAGGATGTCAGGGCTAGGGTCACATGCTTTAGCTGTATCATTAGGAGAATTGATAGGAAAAACTCGGAATTTTGGAGTGTTGGCTACTTCTTTTGACTCCCAATAAAAAAAAACTGAAAAAAAAAAAAGAGGATTAATCTAAAACAGGTCGATCTGAAGTCAGGAGGGAAAAGAGTACATAGGCCTGCTAAAACAAGTGTTCTCTGCTTGCAAACAATAATGTGTAGTGCCTAAAATATTTGTAACTTGAGATCTGGCAGAGTTGTAAAAACCAAATGCTTTACCCAAAGGTAGAGTCCACGTGAACAGGGGCAGAGAGGTGGGATTCTTACAAAAAAGAAAATATTGCGATGAAAGACAAGCCTGATACCCCAGGTCTCTGAGGTACCTTTTATTAAGCATTCTTTGACTGATAAAAGTGAAACTCAGTCTCATCCTGAAGATGTGCTTGGGCTATTAGCATGGAGACAAGTGATGAATTACCAGCACCTCCACACAAAAGTCTATTTTCCCATTCATTCTGAGGCTAACATCAAGATGAAGTCCAAGTCTATTGAATGGACAGCCAGGGGAAATGGCTATGCACAGATGCCTGTTGATACAGAGCATCACTACAGAGGATGGAAATTCACAGGCTCACGGACTGGGGCTACACTCAGTCTTTGCTTCTGTGTACTAGGCCATGGAATTTACCAGAAGCAAATAGACCAGAGCTGACTACATTTTTACATGAGTTGGATTACCAAAGAAACCTCAACTTCGCTGAAATCAGTCAGTGATTTCCTCATCCCCCTAAACAATGTCCCAAAACCTGAAATCATTCCACTAGACTACTAAGGTGGTATGTTGCCTAGAAAGGAAACTGTCTCCTGATGTGGCCATGTAGGACAATGGACAGGAAAGATCTTCCCAGAAAGGAGCCTCCTGAGAAGCCATTGTATCTCATCAAAGGACTGACTTCATTTCAAGGAAAGGGGAATCCTAGCCCTTTCTGGACAACAGCATATGTTTTGTGCTGTGGAATATTGACAACTATATGTTATTTCCCATTTTCTCCTTTTTCAAATGATAATTTTCATTGATATTACCATATCCCTTCCCCCTTGATTATATATTTGGGAAGCTGGGGATGGATAAAGTATCTTTTAGCCATAGATCACTGGACCATATAGGGTTTCAGCCAGTCCAATGAGGAAGATGGCATATCAACAAGAGATCTTGCACATGGACCTGAATGCAGCAAATAAAACTATCTGAGATTATCCTTTGGGAGGAGTTCAGTGTTTTCTTATAGTTGTAGGGGTTTTTGAAAAGTGCATATAAGAGTATGTGTGTGTGTGCGTGCACGCATGTGAGAGAGAGAACTGGAGAAACAAAACGAGTAGACATTGTGGTGGTTACTGCTCGCGCATTCCTTCCATCGCATACCCACATGTGGTTTAGGGATGGAGTGAGACACAAGATTCCAACTACCTCTGGGCTGATTTCAACCCGCCTGCCACAGAGATAAATTAAGGAAATCCACAACTAAGTCATCAGGGCATGATAATACTCTGGGCAAAGTGATTGGCTCAGAAATAAGATTGACTTAATTCAGGCCAATGGTATGTGAGGGTTTTCTGGACTAGAATGTACCTCATTCTTCTGGGACAGCCAATAGAAGCCATTGCTCTTTCTCCTTTTGGATGATGTGCTATACAAATGTGACATCTGGCTCAGCTGCAGCCCTCTTGCCACCATAAAAGAAGACCATCTTGGGATGAAACTGACACCATGGAAGGTGAAACAGAGAAGGAAAGAGAAAGTGCCTTTGACTCTATCATTAAGCCATCGGAGCCCTGAAGCCTTGCAACCTTCCAGTTCTGTGATACAATTAATTAATTTGATTGTTTAAACTAAAGTGAGCTAGTTTTTGTGTTATGCTTATAACAAGAAAATTTACTATTGTTATAATTGCTTATATTATTATTAAACACATATTTCTATTTAGCTTTTCATGTATTTCTTCTTTTTCACCCAACTAAAGTGTACATTCCTTGAGAGCAGAAGCTATGTCTTATATGTCTATTTCTAGCGTAGTACCTAACACACAATAATGGCTTATGAATATTTGTTAACTGGATCATCAAAAGGTCTGACATGACTGGATAAGTTTGGCCACCAATATAGCCTGTTATAAAAATGTTTTTAGATGTTCCTGAATTCTTCTAAAAACAATAAATTTGAAAACAATCATTTATTTAAGTCAAAGAGTGGTTTACACTTAGCTCTAAAACTGGTGGTTTTCAAACTACATGATTTCCTGACCAGTTCTTTAAGATGATTCGTTTCTCCCTAGACACTGTCTTCAGAGAGCTTCCTCAAGTCCTTGACCCACTACCTTGCTGAATCTCCATGATGAATAGAACTCAATGTGTTCATTTATTGACAATGAATACACTATGAAATCTGTGCAATAAAAATCAGTCATTTAAGATAAAGATTGTTTAAATATGATATGTTTCTTTAAAAGTATCTGAGGATTCATACATGTTCCTTCTAGGATTGCAGAACATAAAAAATGCATTGTGTGGTCAAATTAAGCACTGCAAAAAAACCCCAAATATTTAGGAAATTTTCTCTTCGTAAATATTATCTCAAACTTGTTTTACTTCCTCCAGTGAAGCAAGAACATATAGGGTCATGACCCAACTACAGACCATCTGATATTCTCAGCTCAACCTCATAACTGCTCACCAGAAATCTCTGAAGTAAAATATATCATTATTTTCTAAAAGTTTTTGGAAAGTAAATATTAAATGAAATAGTTTCATCACATCTTGCAGTTCGCACATTTTTTTCTTGCCCTGAAATATAAATACTATAGCATAGATCCAGCCAAATATCTCATGTAAAGATTTAAAATAATGTATTCAATGAGGTAACCAAATCTCTTGTAAATAAACTCACGTTGGATTGAAGTGTGAGTGATTATTTTTTAAATTATGGAGTCTGAAGATTGTCAGTTTTCCTTAAACTCTTTCAAGGTTATTTTCTCTTTCCTATTTTCAGTCTACAATTTCATGGGGGAGTTAGCATCTGCTATAATTCAATGCTGGATCATCATGGAGGTTTTCCATATCACCTGTTTTCTGCTGCTTTTTCATGAATCCCTTGTTAATTTTCAAGGTAGTTGACTTCTCAATCTAGAAGCTCTTGTCTTATCACCCCTGTATCTGAAGGGCACCAAAAGGATGAACTTGAATGAGCTCCAGTTTTAGTTTTCCTATTTCTTTTGTGTCGGTTTATTTTCAGTGTCTGAACATCACTGAATTTTCTACAAAAGTTCATAAATGGCCACAATTTACTGACATCATAACAAAAATGCTTTTAAAACAAAATATTTTTGTAAATTCCTCTCTGGAACTTCTGATCCAGGGCTTTTAAATCATTAATAAGTATGTTTGTTTATTATAGCTTCTTTTTTAATTTAAGGGACTTTTTTACACAGCCTTCTGCTACAAGGCAGTATGATTAACAATTAAATACTGATTTTCCAAAGACAAGAGCTCTTGGAGCACATTGTTTTATTATTTTCTTCTCTTTTCCCTTTGTCCTTTTTTGCCCACTCTCTCGTTTTCCACTTATAGATACAAATGAAAACCTTTCCCAGAAGTCTGTGGTAAAAATAACATGGCGTAATATTATACCATTCACTTTGAAAAGTTGAAAACAGCCCACTTGAGAAAGGAATCAAGGAAGGCAGAGTGACACAGTGAATGGAATGGACCTGGGAATCCAGAAGACCAGATTATCAGTTTTCCAATAATAGTTGTGATATTAAACAAGCGTGTGATATCCATCCACCCATTCTTTCTAATTTTACTAAATGTTATAACTAATATGTGCCCAGCTCTGCACTAAGTGTTGTGACTACAAGCAAGGCAGACTAGACAGACAGATGGTGTCTGTGGTCACATGAGTTACATTCTTGTGGGGAAACCCACAAGTACATAGACAGTTACATGTGGTCAGTGCTATGGACAGGGAGACCGAGGACCTGTGAGAAACTATGGTGAAGGCAACTGACCCATCCTTGGGGTCACGGAAGGCTTTTTTAGGGAAAAGACATCCTACTTGGGAATTGAATAACAAGGAGGAATTTCACCAAGTAAACATACGTAGAGAAAGAGAAGTGCTCTGAAAGCAAGAGCAGAGGGTTGGGCAACTGAATGAAGTTCTATATGGATCCACCATAAAGCGGGTGTTAGCATGAGGTCACGGGCACAAGGGAGCAATAGAGGGGGTTGGATAAGTAAGATAAGGCTGGATAAGTGAGCATAGGCTAGACATGGCTGTTAGAAAGAAGGGGAGAGGAAACTGACTAGGGAAGCATAGAAAGACTTCTGGTCAATGCGGAGGGAGCAGTTAGGCCAGATAACATGAAAATGATGGGCACCATTCTTGATCATTTGGATCAAGTAAAAGGTTCACTTCCAAGAGAACACATGACACTCTTCCTGGTCTCTGTGACAGTCTCTGTTTCTGTTTGACTTCACAAGTATTGGAAAGAATCAGAAATAACCATAAAAAAACAACAACAAAGTGCAAGTATCTTGTGACTAAGAACTCAACTCTGTCAGCTTTGTCCTAGAATTTTGGTACTAAATTTTCATTACTTGCAAAAACAATGAGGTTTGTGAAAACCACGATAATTTATTGGTTCTTGGCATGATAGAATGAAAGAATTGAAAAGATCATGAGCAAATAGTTGAAATCAGATATTTTTAGGTGCCTATTTTTTCACAGTATTAAAACAGTCATGTATCAACATGTTAATATATCTTGGTAATCATAAAATAAGGGGGTAAAGAAAAAAATATTCACTTTCTTCCACTATCATTTTGGAGTATCCTTCTGGACTATGTCTTTAATAAAATAGATATGCTCGTGCTTTGTATACAAGCTTCTAAATTTATTTCTCTTAATATTATGTCGTATTTAGTTTTCCATGGTATTACAAATCCTTTATAACATCTTAATGACTTTATAATATATTATAAAGTATATAGATGAAAATTAACTGTTTCCCTAAAGATGTGTACATTTAGGTTAAGTTATGATGAACAATTTTGGTTAATATTAATTAGTTGATTGATTTAGTAAGCAATTTATGTTAAATATTGTGTTAAGTGCTATATATACGATGATCGGTAAAAAACAAAAGTTGGTTTCAAGAAGTTTGCTGTCTTGTCATAAAGCCTTTTCCATATTTAGGATAATTCCTTTAGAATGGATTTCCAAATGTGAAAAACAATAAGTATGAATATAGTAAAGGCTCTTGATTTCTTAAAAAGGTCTACTAATTCACAATCCTTCCAGAGATATGTGAAAGAAACTTATTTTTTGGCTATTATTTAATCTAGACTCTTAATTGTGACTGACATAAAACTAACTCAAACTGGGAAAAGTTAAAAAAACAATGTAATGGTGGGGGATGGGAACACTGATATAAGGTAACTGAATAATGATAGGATAGAGTTGGCTTGGGGCATTGAGAGAACCAGTGGCTCCAACAAGGGCATTTGGGCTCAGTATCTTTCCATTTCATAGCTCTGATTTTTTTCTGTTTTGGTTTCACTCAGGCAGGCTCTATCCATTTGGGAATACAGATATTCCAGGCTTCATTCTCGTTGTTTCAAGTCTAGCAACAAGAGAGCTGTTTTCTCATTTCAATAGTTTTAGCAAATGTCCCACAGTTGACTTTCATTGGTTTGGCTTGGTCCTTGTTAACTTTGGAATAAATCACTGTGCCATAAGATGATATATGCTGGTCAGCAAGGCCTGGATATCATGCCTCACTCAAAAGACATGACTGAGCATCTGAAAGAGGTTGTTTCGTAATGGAAATAAGTCTGCTGTCATCAGAAGAAGAAGGAATGAATACTGGGAGTACAAACCTGATGTCCACTGAAACTGGTAATATCATGTGTTAAGCAGATGGAAAACTAAACACAAAGAGATGAAATAACTCAACCTCATCCTGCTAATTAGGCACAAAACTGAGAATAGGGCTCAAACCCATGCACTCAATTGGATAATACTGTATTTCCTCTTTTCATTATCAACAAATAATTATGTACCTATAATATATAAGGTTAGGCTCTTTAGCTTAAAATTTAGTTGGAAAAGACAATAAACTACATGCTAAGTGACAAAAATAAATAAACAAATAAATAGAAGGAAATGATTCATTAGACCAAGAGAAGTGGAAGAAAGTCTCACAAATGAGGGAGCAGACTGGGCAAAACAAAAATTTTACTGTCTTCCCTGTGATGAGCAAATTTTTTTGTTGGAGAAGACCCTATTATGCCTCCAAAAAACTTCTCTGAGAAGGTCTCAGTCTCTTTTCTGCCACCATGACGAGTGTGGCTCCAGTAGCCATGGGTGTACCATGTCACTATGAATATCAGACTATACTAGGGACTGAATGTGTCCTCCCCAAATTCATATATTGAAGCCCTAATCCCAAATGTGATGGTATTTTGAGGTATGGCCTTTGGGAGGCAATTAGGTAATGAGAGTGGAGCCATCATGAATGAGATTAGTGCCCTTATAAGAAGAGACACAAGAGAGATGATCTCTCTCTCCACCATGAGAGGACACAGCAAGGAGACAGCCATCTGTAAGCCAGGAGGAGATTCATCAGAACTTCACCATGCTGGCACTGTGATCTTGGAGTTCCAGCCTCTAGACCCGTAAGAAATAAACATGTTTCTGGTATTCTGTTCTGGGAGCCCAAGCAGACTAAGACAGGTGAATTTGGTCACAGGTGGACACCTGATCTGATCTGGGCCAGTTTGGTTCTCTCCCATAGGAATCCCAGAGCAATTCAAGACAGCTCTGCAATCTCAGCAAGAAATCAAAACTCTCCTGAGGGTTGGCCCAGTGCACAGTGATGTTCAGAAAAGAAGCCGAGTCAAGAGAATACCTGGCCCTACAGATGCATGGATTTCTGTTGGCTTCTTACTTTGAGCTTCTAGCTCTTGTGAGGCACAGTCATAGTTCTGTGAGCTCAGTATGAAACATCAATCCCCATCCTTTATTGGACTTGTTCAGCTCAGTTTCTAATATGCTTCCAAGAGAAAATATTGAATATGACATTGGTCCTTACATTCGTCTTTCTTTCAATTTCTATGAGTTAAATCCTAATAGTTTCTTATTTTACTTCACATATCTCAAAATCCTAGGGCAAATCTTGTTTCTAGGAGGTTCTGTTGACATAGATCTTTTTACTTTCATTCTTCCATAAGCTTCAGAAAATTTATAGTATAAATAATTTTGTTTACAGTGTACTCTTTTTAAAAAGAATAAATAAATTTCAGCTAGATTGTATATATGTCCTAATAGAAGTAATCACTTTTCCAAGTTTTATAAAGTTTTGCCTAAATTCCTAAAGGAAGATGCAGTTTATTGCTCATAAATAATAATGGACAATTCTATTTTGAAGGAATTTTTGCAAAAATGTTTTACACAAAAAGGCTCCCAATAACATAAATATCCATAATTAGTTAAGTACTCATCTTCATGTATATGAAATTACCACATACAACCACACAAATATTACTGTTTCCCAGGGAAAATCCCTGAGCAGTGACAAATTGCTCAGCCAGAGGCAGATCGTTAGTTGGAAGAACTGTGTCTGTATGTGGAGTACATGCAATCTAGGAAAAATCACATTCAGTATTCCCACACTCTTTCCACCGAACTTTGAGTCAAATTGATTTAAATAAATATCAAAGGCAGCCTTGGTGAACAAAAAAATCACAGAAAAGCCACAGGGTGTAACTGGTGGGGGAAAGTGACAATAAGTCTTTACTTTGGCCAAAAAATAAATAAATAAAGAGGGATTGTGGGACTGTTGCATGAATGGGGAAGTAGAGTCACCTCTTTTCCCAGGGCCCACGTACCACTACTTTCCCCAATTTTTCCCAAAAAGGAATAAAGAGAACAATGGAAAACTAGTATTTGTTTACCTGTTCATGAAGCAAATATTCATTGAGGAATCATGATGTGCTAGTCACAGTACTAGGCAGTTGTGAAGAAGGATAAATTCTTCTCTGATTTCACAAATCTTTATTTTAGAGGGAGATACAGCGGGAATGATGATATGGTGGTGTAAGTGCCATAGAAGGGGACGATCATATAACTCAGGAAGCGGAAATGTTTTCCTGCAGAAAGTCACATCTTTTCTGGGAATACTCAAGCAAGAGAGGTAGAGAGGGATAAAGAATGGCCCAAGCAGAGGAAAGTGCATGCCAAGGCCCAAAGACAAAAGAGATCTAGCAAGGCAGGTGAGTCTGAGAGTTACCCAAATGGCCAGAGCTAGGGTGTGAGGTGAGCAGTCCTAAGAAATGGGCTGTTGAGGAAAGTCCAAACCAAATAATAAAGGGGCATGAGGAGTGTTGTAAGACGTACTAACAAGACAGACTTTATGGGAGGGATTCAAGGAGGACAGTGACACAATCAGTATGTATTTTATAAAGTTTATTCTCAGAGTAATATAGAGAAGATATCAGAATGGGAAAAAACTCAAAGCAGAGCGAATAGGGATTAGGTAAGAGTTGACAGACATTAATCTAGGCTAAAATCTATAGAGGCCTGAACAGGACCACCCTGGAGAGAAAGTGGAGTGGATGGATTTATGTCAGGGACTATGCAAGCACTTTATGAACCTGAAACGTGAGCCCTCTGAACAATCAGACTAAAAGTTATTATACATTTCTTTCCGTAACCTTACCTGTTATCTGAACAGGAAAATATGCCACTAGGTCACAGTAGAGTCCTTTTTCCCTCTTTCTCATTAGTCACCCAACTGGAACATAGATTTGTGACAATTTCCTTTCTCCCATCTTCCTCACTAAAAGAACCATGATTGGTTCAGGGAGGCCATATGCCCAAAAAGCTGCTTCTGGCAGGTGATACATTGTAGCCAATGAGAGGCGAAGTCTACTGGGTACAGCTAAAAAGAGAAAAAGAGGCACATTCACTGCCATCTCCTTTGCTCTTGCCCCTCCTTCCCGTCTGTAAAGCACACACACTGCCTGGAGGAGGACAGGCCGCTTTATGGCCATGGGAACAAAACCCAAATACCAATGATGGTGCTGCAGAGGGGAGAAAAGGGAAACCAAGTCATTGATCACTTAATGGAACTGTCTCCCTCCAGGGTTCCTCTTCTGTGAGAAAAATCACCCTCCCTTTGATTCAGCCCCTACAGTTGGTGTCTTTTACCTTCAGCTGAAAGAGTCATAAGTAAACCAGCAGTTTTCTTTTCCATTTGACAGAGCCCTGTGGTATTCCTTTTTATTTTCCTTTTTTATTGAAGTAGTAAAATGAGTGCTCTTTAAAGGAACAAATAAGCTATCTACCTCAATTTTTCAAACTGGCTTTTCCAGGGAGAGATAGGTGAGGTAAACATTTGGGGTGATATCTTAAGAGTCTTCCATGAAACTGGGATAATACATCTCCAAGAGAATTTGTAGAAATACTCAGTTCCCTTTTAGAGCTCTGGCCATTTATAGTTTTCGCAGTCACAAAGAAATGATCAAAATGAATTTGATTTATTCAGGTAAATAGACTCTCTTATTTCCACAGAATAATAGTGAAGAAAAAAGGAAGATAAGACTTAACTCATCAGTTAAACTTGACCTATTGTTCAATCACCTAGACAAGCTGTCTGTATCAGAGACCTTGTCTGATCTTTGTGATATTACATGAAGCCTCTGGTCCCTCGCCTGCTTAATCCCAGTACAAAACAGTGTACTATTCACTTGCTCATTTATTTATTTTTTCAATAAACACTTATTAAGTGCCTGTACTAATTGCTAGTGTTGGATTGGCTGTTAGAAGTCAAAGACAAACAAAATTCCCATCCCTGACTTCAGGGAAGCTACTGTACACCAGGAGGGGGGACATTTAACAAGCAACCTGTGATACAAAGCCCTCCACAGTGCAGGGATGCATGGAGCAGGGGTGGGTCATTCTAATTGGAGATTAATTGAGTGTCCATAGAGGATGTAGCACTTGAGTGGGTCTTAAGTTTGCAACAGTATTTGTCCAGGGAACAAGGGAAGAGTGTTCCTGCCAGGCATGGAAGGCAGGGTCATCAAAGTCATGCAGTTAGATATGGCATATGGAACATGAGGTTGCAAAAATTATAAAAGTGAAGTGTCAGGAGCTGAGGCTGCTTGGATAGGCACGAGGAACCATGGACACATGGGAAACAATGATATGATCAAATCTAAATATTCATTTTAGAAAAATAATTCTGGAAGTGTTGACATGGATAGAGTCATGAGGTCTCTCACTGGACAAAGAGAAATGATTTATTTTTGCTGTCCAAGTTTGAGATAATGAGACCTTAAACTTCCTAGATTAGAAGTTATGTGTCTGAGGATGAAAGAGCAAATTTTAAAAATACGAAGAGTATGAATGAAGAAGCATTAGCCACTCGTGGGAAGCAGGAGATGAGAAAAAGGTAGTTCCAAGGAAAATTCCCAAATTTTCTCCATGGATGACTAGATGAATTGGGATTCCACTCTCTGAAATAGGAAATGGAGAGAACAGAGGAGGTTTGAGGGAGAAAGATTTTCAACCCTGTTTGACTGGGCGTCGATGTGGTCTAGTGGACAGATACATTTTAGAGAAAGACAAAGTTGAGTTCAAACTCCAGCTCTGCAAAGCAGGAGACTGTGGACTTGGTTCTCCCATGTCCCTCCCTGAGCCAAGATTCCATCTATAAAATGAGGATCATAATTCCTTCCTTACAGCACCAATTTGTTCAACACTATATGTAAGATGCTAACAGTGTCTCACTCAATTGTGACTTTTATCATTACTAACTTCACGGTGAAGTTCCTATGTGAAATCCAGGTGAAGTTCTTCAATGGTTGTTGGAGAGCTGAGAGACATTAGCACACATCTGTTTGTGTATAGTCGGTACCAACTATGTCTGTTAAATTTAAGTTAATCTAACAAAAAGAGGGATGCAGTGAAGAGGAGGAAAGGATGGATGTCTTCAGCAAGGATGAGAAGAATAGAAATAGCTAGGTATAAATTGCTTTGTGCCAGGCAAATTTATATGCATTATCTTATTTCAATCTCACTTGAACCCAGCAAAGTCTGTGCTTTTGTCTCGAATTTAACTAACAGGGGAAGTGAAATTCAGAAATATTAAGTAGCTTTCCCAAGACCATACAGCCAGTAGGTCCTCATTGGGAATTGATCCCGTATTGACAGCCAAGCCAAGCCGACATCACCACACTGGTATTTGTGTTTTCTCCCACTCTGCATCCTTCCTTTCCCCAAGTGCTACCAAACACTTTGATGGGGAAAGTGACAAGATCACTGATTTGGTGTGCACAGTGGCATAATGGTCAAGGAGAGGGATAATACGAGCCTGCAGCAGGGCTCACAGAAGGATCCACACTCCGGTCACAGGCGTTTTCACAAGTGCCAGCACAATTTTTAGAAGGCCCAGGAAGATTGCTTTTTTTTCTGGAAAATAAATCCAATAAGATTTTTAAAACCATGGTGCTTCCTTCATACAATAACAAATGCCCTGCAGGCAATGTGTACATCTCTCCCATTTCTCAATACTTTTCTTCTTGTGCTATAGCCTGAGCACCACGAGGGGTGCACGCTGCCCTCTGCTGAGGGGCGGGCGTAAGCTCACAGCTACAAGGGAGGGCGTTTGTCAAGTGATCCCATTTTTTCTTATACTATGTGTAATAACTTTATTTCCACATTTTCACCTGAATAACATCAGATTGGTAAATGGCAGCAGCCTTTAACCTTCCTTTGAAGATACAGAAGCCAAGACGGTCCACGTCCAAGGACTTGCAAATATTCAGTCCTCAGAGCCAGATGTTCTGACTTCAATTTCACAGTCTATAAAAGAGCGATTTGCAGTGATTCAAGTGCACATGATTCACTTGAGAGTTTGTATAAAATGAGCCCATTCCCAATGACTCTGACTCAGGTTTGGGTGAAACCCATGAATATGTGTTTTTAACAAACATCCACATATTCTGAGGCAGGTCTTCTGCGGACTTTGTTTTGAAAAACACTGATCTACAATCCTCTCATATCTCCCTAAGCTTTATAGAAAGCTGACTTTCCTGCAACTTTAGTTTTTAATTTTTCTCTCCTTCCATGTAACCCAAAACAACGTAGTTTAGTTAACCTCTTGAGTCTCTGTCTGTTCATCTGTAAACACGAAGCATTGCCCACATAAAATCTGACCCTTTGTTTCTTCTCTAAGTTTATGAACAAAACCATTTAGCACTTGTATTTAGTTTATAATGCATTTCTCAAATGCCTTATTATTTTTAATCATAACCGAAAATAAGCGAACTGTCAGACAGGTCCTCTTTTCCACGTAGAAAAATAAGTCTTGGAGACTTGGGAACAGCTGGTAAGGGCATGACCTCATTTAAACCTGGATCTTCTGACTTCACATCCAATTCTCACTTTGCTACAAACTCTGTCACCAGAAGCTTTTCTCAAAATTCTTACCCCATATGTTTTTAACTAAGAAGTAAAGGCGTGCTGAGTTCTCTCAGTGCCCCAGGAAGCTTTGGTCAAACTCAAGGGAAAACTCTGGAATGTTTTCTCTATTCTTCATAGTAAACTACCTAACTTCTACAGAATGTTCCACAGACATTGTCGGGTTTGTTGTTGGGGCATCTGGGGACCCACACTTAGACCAAAGTATAACTGTTACTCTAATTCCAATCAATCTCTGCCCAAGACACAACTTGAATGTGAACTCCCATGACAGGATAAATTTAAGAGTTTTCCTGGCTAGAAACACATTTGTTTTAGTTTGATATAGAATCCCAGAGATTACATTTGACCAAAACATCACCATGATCCTCTTTCCCTTGCCTTGTAAATCACAAAAATGTGAAGATTATCTCTGTATGATTTATACTAAAATAAATTAAGTTTTGAAGTGGCTTTACAGATATGGAAATGTTTATTGACAGTTCTGTTCTGGTACTTTACATATTGAGAAAGCACATTTCCCAGTCCTTTAACTTATATCTCTGAACATTGCAGCAAGAAAGTGTGTTAGAGCATGTGAATATAAATGAGAACTGTGGCTTTAAGAATTTTATTGTCCCAAGCTTGTTCTTGCACAACTGAAATAGAAAATAAAGGAAGACTTTAAAAGAGAAGAGATATTCAGCTATAGGAAAAAATAAGCAAATTAGGCCTGGCCCCATGGCCTAGTTGTTAAGTTCAGTGCGCTCTGCTTCAGCAGCCCAGGTTTGGATCCCTGGCGTGGACCTACACCACTCATTGGTGGCCATGCTGTGGCAGTGACCCACATGCAAAATAGAGGAAGATTGGCACAGATGTTAGCTCAGGATGAATAAATAATCATATAAATAAAAAATAAATAAAAATTTTAAAAAATAAGCAAATTAAATAAATTAGAAATAGCTCCTCTGTTTGAAAAAAAAACAAGAATCTTTCCTTGGGGTATTACCTTTTCCATTTTATAAGAGAGTAGACCAAGAAAAGCTACTAGCTAAGTCCAACCAAGAAGAGAAAGAAATTATACCCAAGCAAAAACTTACATCACTATATTTTTCAAATCAAAATTTTGGCCAAAATGGAGTTGTAGGCAGGCTTATACTCTACAAGCTGTCTCAAATAAATCAAAAATGACTTGGGGCCAGCCCAGTGGTGTAGTGGTTAAGTTCATGTGCTCCACTTCAGCGGCCCGGGGTTCGCAGGTTCAGATCCTGGGTGTGGACTTACACACTGCTCATCAAGCCATGCCGTGGCAGCCATCCCACACACAAAGTAGAGGAAGATAGGCACAGATGTTAACTCAGGGCCAATTTTCCTCACCCCAAAAAAATGCCTTAACAACTTCACAATGCAAATCAGCAGGAAAAATAATAGACAGGCAGCATTTTCTAAAAATGTGGTCCCCAAATCATAAGGTAAAATTTAGAATAAAATTCCTCACTTAGGAATGATTAAATAAAACTCACACAAAAACACACAGGTGCTCACACAAGACACAACGTCTACAAGCCTGAGGAATGGATAAATCTATTTAAAAAGAAGGTATGCTACACATACATCTGACATAAATTGTACCACAGTTTTCATTTTGTTCAATAAATTTTAATAGCAAAAACAAAACAGGGACCAGCCAGCTGGTATAGTGGTTAAGTTCACATGCTCCACTTCAGTGGCCCAGGGTTTGCAGGTTCAGATCCCAGGTGTGGACCTGCACACCGCTTATCAAGCCATGCTGTGGGGGTGTCCCACATATAAAGTAGAGGAAGATGGGCACGGATGTTAGCCCAGGACCAATCTTCTTTAGCAAAAAGGAGGAGGATTGGCAACAGATGTTAGCTCAGGGCTAATCATCCTCACCAAAAAAAAAATGAAAAACACTTTGCTCAATTACAATCCATATTTTTATAATAGTTGATCCAAGAACACCTTTATACACCAACCTCAAATTATACAATCTCTAACATAATACAAACTTGGTTTATTTCTATTTAATTAATGTCAAGTTCATTTAAAAACGTAAATCATTTTTTCTCTCTCAGGAGATCCCACATCAATTGTTAACATTAACAACACATGTTTGGTCTTTCTTTCTCCAATACAAAGCTTCTTCCGGAAAATATTGTTCTAGCTTTTTTTTTTTTTTTGGTGAAGGAAGATCAGCCCTGAGCTAACATCCATGCCAATGCTCTTCTTTTTGCTGAGGAAGACTGGCCCTGGGCTAACATCTGTGCCTATCTTCCTCCACTTTATATGGGACACCACCACAACATGGTCTGACAAGCAGTGCCTCGGTGCACGCCCAGAATCCAAACCTGGGCCACCAGCAGCGGAGTGCACGCACTTAACTGCTACGCCATGGGGCCAGCCTCTGTTCTAGCTTTTTTTTCAGTGACAGGGATAAGTGTCTGTGGTAGTTTTGCTTATTACTTTTATTTTGCCCAGCCCTATCTATTTTCTATCATTCTTTACCTTCTTCTGTGCCCAGGGAGCTAACCCTTGTAGACCGGATGAAGCAGGCTCCATTACTGGCTAGTTCTGGTTGGCACACACAATCAGAGACACTACTGCAGGAGACTGGAGTGCAGGAATGGAGGGTATTTTTCCCTGCTCCCTCCCTGCTTTGTTCCCTCCCTGACTCTGGCCCCTACAGCATGCTTCCAGTTTTATTGGCCTCTGAGAAAACTAATTCCTCCACTTCTCTCTTCAACCCTCAAGTCACAAAAGCTCCCATTGTTTCTTGCTTCAAAGATAGCCCTTCCTCTACACGATAAAGAGACAAGGTGGGAATTCTGTCAGATACTAAATATATCTATTCCAACTCTGCATTCTGAAACTGGAAAAGAAACATACGATGTTTCTACGGGTTCACAGAACCCACCGTGAGATGGTTTCAGCCCAAAACTACACTCGTCACTTGACTTTCAAAGTCACCAGTCCCTTCCCTACTCCTTACAACCAATGGACCTTGGTGATGCATTAAGTCATTAGGGATTAATGTAAACTCAAAGCCAGTCGAGAAACTCCTGGCAGATCTGGGTACTTACCATTTGCTAGTTCAAAGTTACCCTGGTAAATGTCTATTGTCTCTCTAGTGAAGGAATTGAAGAAAATTTAGGGCATATATTTAGGGTGTATTGTGGGATCCCTCCTCAAAAGGAGATAGTCTCTCCTTTAATCAAGGGACTCTGGGGTACATGAACTAGCTCAAGTCTCGGAACTGGGTGAAATGTTGTGAATTACTTCTGTGGTGATTCCAGTAGATTTCTGTCCACCATGCTAGATTCTTTGCCAATGCCTTAGATCAAGAAATACCTTCTATGCTGCTTACTGGGTATTATCTGATCCAGCAAATCATAAGGCTGAGCACAAGCATCAGCATTCCATTTCTAAATGGGAATGATCTTATGAGACAGTCTCAAGGAGGTCCATAAAATATGAAAAATTGCACGAGCAGGTGTCCCAGACCAACTCTTGCTGCTTTGTGGTCTTTTCCTCAGCTCGCATCTGTGACTTAGTGGGAAATTCCTCATGACCAGTATGACTTGTTATCTGAAGAGGAAAAAAACTCAGGCATGGATTTTTTTTTTTTTTTGGTAGATATACATGATAAATTATTGTTGGATAGAAGTGAATGTAATGTATTATAGACCATTCAAAAGTGTCCTTGATAGATGGCTGTGAAACGCAATTTTCCCAATAGGAATGATTTGGGGCATATATCTGGTAGTCCACATTGTTTTGTAGGAAAAAAAACACCTTGTAATGACCATTGGTTAATGGTTTGGCCAGTTGAAAAGAATAAGATTGGTGACAAGATGATCTTTCAAAGGGTACTGTTGTGTCTCTTGAAATGGACACACAGTCTATAGACACGTGTATGTTACATGAATTCCCAACAAGAAGCATCCACTGCAAAGGATGCTCTCAATAGTCGGATGACCAAGAGAAACTCATTTTCTAGGTATGGGGTAACCTCTCTCTCTAGTGATGTTCAATGAATAGGCTCAATAGCATAAAATTCCCGTCCTCACGGCTCATATGGATACAACTACTGCTGATATTGGGTGCCCTACCTTCCAGCAGTAAATAGCAACACAGAGCCTCCAACATGGCACCATTCCGTGGATTGATCAGGAGAAGCAGGTTACTATCCAACCATCTGGTGGCAAGTTGATTACTGTGGCTTCCTTCCACCATGTAGGAGCAGCAATTAATCCACACAAGAATGGACACATATCACAGATAGAGATCTGCTTTCTTTGCACAACTTCTGCTGGCATTATGACCCCTTTAAAGAATTCTCCATTGTAGTGTTCCATGCAACATTATTCTAAGGAATTTACAAAATATTTGCTTCCTGTCCCCACAACCTTGGGCCCACAACTCTTGCACAAGGGATAAAGCCATAGTTTCATTAATGTTGAAGTGAGACTGCTTTCTAGCCATTTTAAATTCCTCTTACTACTGAACAAATGGGCAGAGACTGATCCCTATTAATAACAGGAAGCTGGATGTTGCTATACAAAGTGGGTAGGGAGTTCTATTCTGGAATCCAGGATATTCTTTGGAATAACTCTTAATATTCCCATGACCATTAATAAAACTCAATGGAAAGCTGTGACAAAACAAAATAGAGAGAGTCTATAAATTCAGGGACTTGTGGTGTTGGAAAAAAGAAAACTCCTTTGAGCAACAGAGGTTGGTTAAAACTTAGCCTTGAGGCAAGGATCAAATCAAGGCTAAAGCTGTTTATTCCCATTATTAAAACCCTTTGAATGGATTAAGGTACCACACAAGTAAATCCTTTCTATTGGATAAAATAGCTCAGGGATAAGAGATTAAAGGTGTGGATCTCCCACCTCAGCCTGACTGGCTTAAGGCCCGTAATTAAGTTGAGAAAGAGAAAGCATGGGGCAAGAAGCAAAGAAATATTGTAAATCTAAGAAATATATCTATGAAGAATTCTGGATGTGGCTATTGGCACACGTAACTGACTAAGTCAAACATTTTAAAAACTGCTAAGGTTTTAAGAGAGTTTGCTGCTGAAGAAATCACGAGCGTGGACAAAAAAATATACGTGCCTGTCCAAGAATTAAAATGACCCTTTGTCCCTCCCTAATCTTCTGGGAGGCTAGGGAGATGACTGAGAAAGTTGCTTAGCCTCCAATGAGGACATAGCATCACAATCTCATTTCCGGTTCAAGTGTGACCGAGGAGGAGAGTGAAAAAGGAGTAAACCATCAGAAGGAGTAGCCAAGAACCGTGGAGAAAAGTTAGAAGGGGAGACCCTTCTAGGAACCAGAATTACAGTCTAAACAAAAAACTCTTGCAACATAAGGGCCCCTCCTGACATTTGTCTCGCAGGATTCCAGAGTTTCTATAGACCAGTGTGTCAGTTGTGTTTCTCATCTATCACCTTATGTGATAGCGACCTGTCCCTGTTCTACCATTTGCATATTGGGGTTGGCAGTTCGGGGGGGTCGGTGGTGAATGATAACTTGTCCGTTTGGTACATAGATCTCCAGACAAGGAGACGTCTCTGGATGAATAGGCACTTGGCACCACTTGGAGCTCCTGGACGTTGAAGTAGAGCCATGACTTGTTGGGTCTTTGCTTGAGAAGTGAGTTAGTATATGTTTTTTCATTAAAGGGAAAAGAACTCAAATATTTAGTGACCAGAAGGGCAGACTATTGTAGTCATTATTACTGTTCATAAAATATTCAATTTTCCTCCCTTTTGGGCACATGGATCAGATTATACTTCCTGGCCAACTAGAAGTTGCTTTGACCAACATAACATTAGCTGAATTCTATCACTTCAGAATGGAAGCTTTTACATATCAGGGCACAATTTGCCATGCCTTCTCTTTTTCTCTGCCATAATTACCAGCAATACTCCATAGAATAAACATATTGGCCTGAGTTAGGACAATACTAAGGGGGGGATCTCAGCCCACCCATAACAGACATGAGGTATGAGAGAGAAATAAATCATTGTTTTTTAAGCCTCTAAGATTTAAAGTGATTTTTTTAATTTTATTACCTAGAACATTCTCTCATTTATTTACTCTAAAGTAATCATTACCAGACTTGAAAGAGTCTCTTTATTTCCATTCACCACAAAATTTCTCACTCTAACTTCTCAGCTTTTCTTTTTCCATTGAGGATCCTAGAAAATATGACACTCTCTTATCCCCAAATCAGCCGCTTTAATAATGTTGTTACTGATTACTCTTAATCTAATAGCTTCTACTTAACATTTTTATCCTGGCCATGTTGCCATTAACCATGTAGTATGTTTCTAAATAAGTCATTTCTTAGATATAATAAAACTCAAACCTTTGAGTTGGGGAATATACACAATTAAATGGTACATGCGTATTTCTTAAATCAAATCAGCTACTTAAGAGTTGTTAACGTCAAGACCACTTCCAGGGTGGATGTCTTACACGTGTATTTCTTCAGTGACACTTACAACGCACTGAAGAGAAAGGCCATCGTTACGGTACCATACTGTATTGCCAAGAACAAAGAGTTCTAGGCTCTTCTTTTATTCATAGCTATCATTCTACTCTAACTAAATCCTGGAACATCTTTGGAAATAAATCTCTCCTTTTCCTTTTACTCCTTCTTTTCTCAACCAGTGAATGTTATGCAACTAGGAAAAGAGAGCCTTCAAATATGTGAACAAATTACAGAAAGCAAACCACTATGGACTTGATTTTCCCACTTCCTCAGGGACCAGGAAAAGGAAGATATTGCATCAAGGAGATGTTCTCTGGTGTTTTTAATGGATGAGGCACTGGGGCAATTTTGGAGGAGTCTTTGAATTTGTGCTTTGCAGTCCCTTCTGCATTAACAAGAGTCACCTGCCATAAGTCTAGAAAACCAGCCAGAGAACTGCACAGACCTAATGCAACTAAAGTTGACGCTAGCCAGTCATTTCTGAAAAGACCAGTTTAGTGGTTCCAATTCCTCTATAGATCAGAATCTCCTGCGGAACTTTTCAAAGAAACAGATTACATGATCCCTCATTAGACTAGCTGAATAAGACTTTTTGATTAACAAGCTCTCTAGATGATTATTAGCAGGTAGCTAGGCTTATATTCACATTTGGGGACTGGTGCTTTAATAGACACTAGAGCTTAGTGGTTGCTAATTTGGGGATAGGATCTTCTAGATTGCCTTACCCACATTACCTCAGCTTCCTCCTGCCCCGGCACGTCTTAGAGACATAATTAAGGCAAATTTTCAAGGTATCAATATATACATATGAACATGCCAATGTACCTGCAAATTTATTTTACCATTTTGAAATCTATTATGACCATGATGCTAATTGAAGATACAGATTTTATTTTATAAATTGCATTTAAACTGACTTATTGCCATGGTAACTTTCTCTCTATTCAAGGGCAAGGAAACACGTGCCCTATGAAAACCTTACCTTCACACTACAGTCTCAAACACCTTCTCTAGCCATCACTTCCTTACTTCTGGTATGAGCCAGCAGTGTCCTAACACCACTATATTTTGCCCCTTAAAAAGGCATTTGTTTTATGCTTCTATAATGTTAACGTCCATATCTTTTTCACCCTGACATTAGCCTTTAATTTCAACTTGCCATTATCGAGTGGAGCGATAGTCCGTTGTTTTTAGTTTAACATGTTTCTCACTTCTCTAGAGATACTTCTGTAAGAGATAGGTTATCATTATCAAATGGTCGAGATTTATCCCAATGACTTGAAGAGGAGAGGATTCTAGTCAAATTTAGTTTGGCTAATATACAAACACCTCTATGTGTCACTGATTCTGTAATACTTTCCAAAATTCAATATTTATTTAAAATTAGTCACACAGAGATTGGATTGGTGGTTACCAGAGGAGAAGAGGGGAGAGAGGAGGGCAAAACAGGTGACTAGGCACATGTGTATGGTGATGGATTGCAATTAGTCTTTGGGTGGTAAACGTGATGTAATCTACACAGAAATTGAAATAGAATGATGTACACCTGAAATTTATATAATGTTATAAACCAATGTGGGCCGGCCCCGTGGCTTAGCGGTTAGGTGTGTGCACTCCGCTACTGGCAGCCCGGGTTCGGATCCCGGGTGTGCACAGACACACCGCTTCTCCGGCCATGCTGAGGCCACGTCCCACATACAGCAACTAGAAGGATGTGCAACTATGACATACAACTATCTACTGGGGCTTTGGGGGAAAAAAAGGAGGAGGATTGGCAATAGATGTTAGCTCAGAGCCAGTCTTCTTCAGCAAAAAGAGGAGGATGGGCACGGTTGTTAGCTCAGGGCTGATCTTCCTCACAAAAAGATAAAAATAAAAAAAATAATAAAATAAGTAAACCAATGTTACCTCAATAAAATAAATAAATAATAAAGTGAATAAATAAAATTAGTCATATTTTATAATATCACAATGTTGACATTATTTTCATTCAACTTAAGTTTCTCAGGGAGGAAAAATGCCGTACAATAATCATCTATAAGCTGAATTATTTCATTTTCTGTTATCTCACAGGGGTAGAATGGGAACAAATTTGAACTGAAACCAACTCAAGAAGTTGTCAGAATATTTCTGTCTTTCTCACTTTTCTCCAATAATGCCTCACTCTGTCTGGCAGTGCGTATTTCTGATCAGCCTGGTGGCCAAATGCCAACTCCAGTTATGGTCTGATAATGGATTAAGTGTGTCTGATAATGGATTAAGGTGTTAGTCCTCTCAGAGCTATTTGTATTTTAATAATGAAGTCAAAGGATCACATAACTTTAAGAACTGAAAGCCTACAACCATCTCATTGGAATGCCGTTCCTGCCCCTCCAGTGCCTCTTCTGCGCAGTGGCCTCTCCACTCTCCATGACAGAGGGCTCAGAGCGAGGTTGTGCCCTCTCCAGCCTCCCTGAGAGTCTCGGGCGCACTTTCTCCTTATGGATGCTTACATTGCAAGTCTGATCAGAAGGTTCAAGAGTCAGCTAATTAGAGTTCATAAACCACCAAATGCAATTACATGACCGTGTCTATCAGAATAAAAAATAGCCAAGAGACATTTATGCCAGCCTTAAATATATTAAGTTGTTAAAGCATATAAAAATAATACTTCAACTAATATGACTTGCAGTGTCAGGATACAGATATATAGAGACCGTTCATAATTTTACACTTAATTAATGTGCAATAACAGGCTGGTTTCTCCATAACTGAATAACAGCCCGTGCTAAGAACTGAGTCTTCCGATACACTCTGGGTCGTAAGCTTGAATGGCCTTGCTCTGATTAGTTTAAAAGAGACCAGCTAATGCCTTTTTATTTCTTTTTGTACAGATATGGGTTGTTTAACACAGTCTATAAATGTCAGGGAAGTCCTTTGCTTATGAACAACGAGTCACAAAATGGTTATGGACATCATAGGTTATTTATTGTGGTTCGAGGACATTTTGAAACTGGGATCATTAGCATAATACAGTTGTGAATCTTTTGGCTTTCCATGTCTGAGGAATGAAATGGGAAAAGGTCATCAAAGCACTTTTCACTTTCATGCTTGACTACATAAAGGCATCCTACATAAAATAAATCCACATTTTATGGCTTAAGTTTTGGGGATAGTTAGTATTTTATGAAGATGCCTAGCCTCCAGGATTACAAAGACAGGCAGATATATACAACCAGAAAATCAAGCTTCAGCTTTATCTTGAATGACCCAGATTAAAACAGTAATAATATCCACTACTGGTTTTCAAGTACATTTGGTGTGCCAAGCACTGTACAACCATGATCTCATTGAATCCACTTAGAAGAAGCCATGAACAAGGTATTCATATCCCCATTTAACAGTTGAAAACATTGAGGCTCATAAAGGCTAATTTGCCTACTTTTAAGCTCAAGATTTCCTAAATCCAAAGCCCTCACATTTCCCTCAGCACCACACTACACTAATTATGGAGGCAGTGTGGAAGGGACAACATGAATAATTTAATTTGACTCATTTACAGCTGTTTTCCAGCTAGTTACCAGCTCTTTACTACTCACTCGATTAAGCAGGCCCAGCTTGGCTTAAAATAGTGTTCCTCAAGCAATTTGCATCTATCATCCAGATTTGCAAAGGGTATTCACTTCTACCAATCTCTCCTGCTTATAACAATAAAACAAATAAACAAGACCTGAGATAACACCTAATAAGAAATAGGCTCGTGCTATAACAATTGTTAAGAAGCCTACATGAGCTATTCATTAATGCCCTGTAAGTTGAATTTTTGTTGTAGATAAAATACAAGCAAAATTCCAGAAGCTCCTCTGAGACTATCATATATTTAAAACAAATGGTTTAGTGGCTGAGTGAGGTAATCTACACAGTATTAGGACAGATGTTGATACATTTTACAGAGCAATTTTGTAACTTACTGAGCTTATGCATACATTAAATACAATATTTTACTCCCTCATGGAGATTTGGAAGAATACTTCTCTGGATGATTTTTTTTTTGCATTCAGCTTCTTAAAAGAAGAAAACTTAACAGATAAAGTTGAATTTTACTTAAAAGGTTTTAAATATTGGGGCCAGCCTGGAGTAGCAGTTAAGTTTACGCACTCCGCTTCGGCAGCCTGGGGTTCACAGGTTCAAATCCCAGGAGCGAACCGATGCACCGCTTGTCAAGCCATACTGTGGCAGGTGTCCCATATATAAAGTAGAGGAAGATGGGCACGGATGTTAGCCCAGGGCCAATCTTCCTCAACAAAAAAAAAGGAGGACTGGCAATGGATCTTAGCTCAGGGCTAATCTTCCTCATAAAAAAAAATGTTTCAAATATCTTATCAATCTACCTATTTCTTATAGAAAATAATTATTTTATGAATTTTTTAAAAATGTGCTTTGTCTGGAAACCTCATATATCAGTGTGTGTAAATGGAGTGAAATTTAACAGGCGGTTTTATTATCCGGAAGAACTACTGGTATTTCCTTTCATAAAAGCCCCTTGTTCTAACTTTTATATTCTTGGGAAGAATGTTTTCACGTTGATTTATCTATCAGTTGTTTAGACAGCTTCCAATGTTACAATCTAAATAAACAATGTTGCCTCTTGCCTTGATCTTACTTCTTCTCATCTTTACATCACCAGCCTCCAACCCTTGTCACCTACGTAACAATGTAATCCATCACTTACTCTTTTCTGATGGGCTCCTTAATGACCTCACATTCTCAAAGTGACCCTTTCTTTCAAACTAATTTTGTTCTTTTCACAAGCTACTGTCAAACATTTTTTAGCCTAAAAATATGAGGATAGTCATATTTTGTTTGGTATATGTTACGGCACGCCAAATGATTTCTTTCTCTAACTTATCAAATGCATGGAAAATACTGTTTAAATATTTTAAGTTTGAAGGGATGGGGCTCATAAGTTTAAAAAATACTGTTTTGAAAGTTTTACCTTATTTAAAGGCTACTGTGATATAATTTGAATCATTAGATATCTGCAGAGATCATATATTAAATTTTATACTACTTTACAAGTATAAATATTATGAAAATAGCTTTTACAACTATAACTTTTAGAATTTATCGAAGACCAATAAATTCACAGCAACATTAAGACAAATATTATGAAAATACCATAATTTCACATCTATTGCACATATATTTTGTATGCATATATATTACTGTATATTGCACTTACATATATTTAATATATATTTATGCATATAATTATATTAAAGAGGATTTATGTATCATATGTTTGATTATATAACAGTTCTTTTGAGATCATAATAGAAGCAGAAGGATGTTGTTTTGTATTAAATTTGAGTGCAACTTATATAAAGTGAGTTATGCTGTGCATTTCAGATGAGGTGTTACTCTTCTCAATCTGGAAAAATATTTAGACTTGAGTTCTCTGTGTGACACTAATTTCAAAAAATATGGAAGTTCAGGCTTTTCTGTAAATTTACATAATTTAATAATTACGTAGTTGTGTTTTACCTTGTCCTGCAAAATAGTTGATGTAAAAATGATATGACTTTGTTATGAACAAAGAATCAATGAAACACTGTATGCAGATTGAGCCTTGTAGATCAACATGCTCTATCTTAGACCCACAACCATAGTCCTCTCAGCATATTCTGTTTTTCCAAACACAACCACTGCCCTCAACACCATTGTCCTTTCATGTTATTTACTTGCATCTGGGTATATGTGACAATGACCAAATGAATAGAATAGAACTCCAAGTATTCGGGACATCAAGATTTGATGAAAATAAATATAAATCACTTGTATTAATTTAAAATTAAATTCAAACTGGGCTAAATGATGCTTGTGAACAGAATCAACACTGCAAAATTCTCCCCCTTAAGTAATGTCACAAAGGACAAAATATTTTGTATAATGTGGACCAAAGTAGCGATGCCATCTAAATTTTTTGCTTTGATCTAGTTTGTATGCTCGCTGTCAATAAAATAAATAAAATAATGCCAAATGGTAAAATGTTAACATATAATATGAAATTTGAGTGTTTAACATATCTTAAATTCTATTGTAGTGCAGAAATCTTGGGGATTTTAAACAAGGATTTGCTTTGGTAATAGATAGTTACTGATTTCTTTTAAGAAAGACAAAGCTGTGAGTTCATTAGGCTAGATATGGGACAGAGTGAATAAGAATGGAGAAGAAACTTATACCAGCAGATTCTGAAAAAGAGATAGAATATCTCAAAATATAACACTTAATGCAATTCTATAAGAGTTATCATAGGGTTCGGCTCTTTACCTGAACTAGCTCAGTTCAGGTCTTCTTAAAGAAATTCTTCTTTTCACTAAAATATGTTTAAAATATTCCTGACTTTGTTATAACACATAGAATGCAGAAAGGAGATGTAGAATATTTTTGCAGAAAGAGCACTTGAAATGGGAAGAAAGATCTCTGCAGCAATTCCCAAATTAAGTATTAAAGCAGTCAACATTTTTCCACAGATCAATCAATGTGATTCACCACACTAATAAAATGAAGAATAGAAATCATATGATCATCTCAATAGATGCAGAGAAAGCATTTGGCAAGATCCAACACCCATTGATGATAAAAACTCTCAATAAAATGGGTATAGAAGGAAAGTACTTCAACATAATAAAGGCCATATATGACAAATCCACAGCCAACAACATACTCAATGGGAAACAACTGAAAGCCATTCCTCTGAGAACAGGAACAAGACAAGGATGTCCACTCTTGCCACTCTTATTTAAAATAGTACTGGAAGTTTTAGCCAGAGAAATTAGGCAAGAAAAAGCAAAAAAAAGGGATCCAAATTGGAAGTGAAGAAGTTAAACTCTCACTATTTGCAGATGACATGATTCTATATATAGAAAACCCTAAAGAATCCACCAAAAAACTATTAGAAATAATCAACAAATACAGTAAAGTTGCAGGATACAAAATCAACAAACGAAAGTCAGTTGCATTTCTATATACCAATAATGAACTGGCAGAAAGTGAAGTCAAGAATACAATCCCATTTACAATTGCAACAAAAAGAATAAAGTACCTAGGAATAAATTTAACCAAGGAATAAATTTAACCAAGGAAGTAGAAAACCTATACATGGAAAACGATAAGAAATTATTGAAAGAAATTGAAGAAGACATAAAGAAATGTAAATATATTCCATGCTCACAGGTTGGAAGAATAAACATAATTAAAATGTCTGGGGGCCCGGCCCCACGGCTTAGAGGTTAAGTGCATGTGCTCCGCTACTGGCGGCCTGGGTTCAGATCCCGGGCACCCACCAACGCACCGCTTCTCCAGCCATGCTGAGGCTGCGTCCCACATACAGCAACTAGAAAGATGTGCAGCTGTGACATACAACTATCTACTGGGGCTTTGGGGAATAAAAAGGAGGAGGATTGGCAATAGATGTTAGTTCAGGGCTGATCTTCCTCACAAAAAAAAAAAAAAAAGGTCCACTTTACCTAAAGCAATCTACAGACTCAATGCAATCCCAATGACATTCTTCACGGAAATAGAACAAAGAATCCTAAAATTTATATGGAACAATGAAAGACCTGGAACATCTAAGACAATCCTGAGAAAAAAGAACAAAGTTGGCGGTATCACACTCCCTGAATTCAAGTTATACCACAAAGCTATAGTAAGCAAAACAACATGGTATTGGCAGAAAAACAGACATACAGATTAATGGAACAGTATTGAGACCCCAGAAATAGAATCACACATCTATGGACAGCTAAATCTTTGACAAAGGAGCCGAGAACACACAATAGAGATAGGAAAGTCTCTTCAATAAATAGTGCTGGAAAAACTGGACAGCCACATGCAGAAGAATGAAAGTAGACCATTGTCTTACAACATACACAAAACTTTACTCAAAATGGATTAAAGACTTGAATGTAAGACCTCTAGAATAAAACTCCTAGAAGAAACTAGGAGTTTTAAAACTAATAGAAGAAAACATAGGCAGTATGCTCTTTCACATCGGCCTTAGCAGTATCTTTTTGAATATCATGTCTCCTCAGGCAAGGGAAACAAAGGAAAAAAATAAACAAATGGGACTACATCACACTAAAAAGTTTCTTCACAGCAAAGGAAACCATCAACAAAATGAAAAGACAACCTAACAATTGGGAGAAGATATTTGCAAATCATGTATCCAATAAGGGATTAACATCCAAAATATATAAAGAACTCATACAACTCAACAACAACAACAAGTAACCCAATTAAAAAATGGGCAGAGGATAAGAAGAGATGTTTTTTCCGAAGAAGATGATATAGAGGTGGTCAACAAGCACATGAAAAGATGTTCAATATCACTAATTATTAGGGAAATGCAAATCAAAACTACAATGAGATATCACCTCATGTTCATCAGAATGGCTATAATTAACAAGACAAGAAATAACACATGTTGAAGAGGATGTAAAGAAAAGGGAACCCTCATACACTGCTGGTACCAGGGAATGCAAACTGGTGCAGCCGTTATGGGAAACAGTATAGAGATTTCTCAAAAAATTAAAAATAGAAATGCCGTATGATCCAGCTATCCCACTACTGGGTATTTATCCAAAGAACACGAAATCAACAATTCAAAGAGATCTATGCGTCCCCAAGTTCATCGCAGCCTTATTCACAATAGCCAAGACGTAGAAGCAACCACGTGCCCATGGACGGATGAATGAGTGAAGAAGATGTGGTGTATATATACAATGGAATCTGCTCAGCCGTAAAAAAAAAAGACAAAATCATGCCATTTGCGACAACGTGGATGGACCTTGAGGGTATTATGTTAAGTGAAAGAAGTCAGATAGAGAAAGCAAACATCGTATGATTTCACTCATATGTGGAAAATAAACAAAGAAACACACGGTTAAGGAAAACACATTAGTGGTTTACCAGATAGGAAGAGGGTGGGAGGAGGGCAAAAAGAGTAAGGGGCAGATATATATGGTGATGGATAAAAAGTAGACGATTGGTGGTGAATACAATGCAGTCTATACAGAAACTGATATATAATAATGTACACCTGAAATTTACACAGTGTTATAAGCCAATATGACCTCAATAAAAAAAATTTTTTTAAAGCAGTCAACTGTTTATAGAATGAATTCACAAGAACATTCCACATCATAATGACACTGATTTAAACTGAACTTTAATATTCAAATTTGCACAGGTTAAGATTTTTCTGTACCCAGAGTGACCAAAATTACATTTAAAAAAACTCCCTTATATTACCAAAGCTGAAGCTTAGAGGTGATGTGGCTGCAGTGTCAAGACTGCTTTGTCCATCCCAGCTCTGCCACTTACTAGCTGTGGGCAAGCCTTTTCACTTTCCTGAGTTCCAAATGGTATTTTATTTTGTTTTATTTTATTTTTTGTGAGGAAGATCAGCCCTGAGCTAACATCCATACCAATCCTCCTATTTTTGCTGATGAAGACCAGCCCTGAGCTAACATCTATTGCCAATCCTCCTCCTTTTTTTCCCTTTTTCTCCCCAAAGCCCCAGTAGATAGTTGTATGTCATAGTTGCACATCCTTCTAGTTGCTGTATGTGGGAGGTGGCCTCAGCATGGCGGGACAAGCGGTGCATCGGTGCATGCCCAGGATCCGAACCCCGGGCCACCAGTAGCAGAGCACATGCACTTAACCACTAAGCCATGGGGCCGGCCCCCCGAAATGGTATTTTAAATAGCAGCCTACCTTATTGTATTATTCTGAGCCTAGCACCAATAGCTAGCCCTCAAAAATATTAAGCATTTTTAGTACAACTACCATGTGATCCAGCAATCCTACTTCTGGGTATATACTCAAAGGAAATGAAAACAGGTTATTGAAGAGATATCTGTACCTCCATGTTCGTTGCAGCATTAGTCACAGTAGCCAATATATGGAACCAACCTAAGCATCCATCAACAGATGAATGGAAAAAAGTGGTGGTATATATATACAGTGGAATATTATTCAGCCATGAGAAAGAAGGAAATCTTGCCATTTGCAACAAAATGGATGGACCTTGAGGGCATTATGCTTAATGAGATAAGCCAGACAGAGAAAGACAAGTATTGTATGATATTATGTATATGTGGAATCTAAAAAGGCTGAACGTGTAGAAACAGAGAGTAGCATGGTGGTTACCAGAGGCTGGGGGCTGGGGGAATTGGAGAGATGCTGGTCAAAGGGTACAAATTTGCAGTTAGAAGATGAATAAGTTCTAGAGATCTAATGCACTGCATAGTGATTATAGTCAACAGTACTGTATCATATACTTCAAAGTTGCTAAGAGACTAGATCTTAAATTTTCTTACCACAGAAAAGAAATGATATTTATGTGAGATGATAGAGATATTAGCTAAAGGTACTGTGGTAATCATATTGCAACACATAAATGTATCAAATCAACACCACATATACCTTAAACTTACATATGTTTTATGTCAATTATACTTCAATTTAAAAAATAATTTTTAACAAACAAAAATGTACAACTCAAAATTTCACAATGTTATAAACTATTAAAACGTCAATAAAAGTAAATAAATAAATAAAAATAATAATTTTTAAAATTATGTATTTTTATTCTTAGTAGGGTTTAATTATTTCTAAGCATAATAACATTTTCAATATTTGGTATTAAAGGATGGATTTGACCTAATATGTGGGTTATACAGAGATATAACTAATTGCATTTTCCAACACACACATTCCAACATTTCATTCACTCTTCCCCAGTGGCTAGAATATTACCTGTCACAAGTATATCCACTTAATAAACATTTATTAAAATAATGAATACAATATAGTATTTGTACTTATTTCTTTGATTAAAGAACGACAACAATGAAAAAACCACAATCACAAAATCTACATAAATTTCTATGGAGCCAGAGTGGTTAAACATCAGCTGCTTGTGCAAGGTAGGGAGGGGACATATTTTCCTCCACATTCACATTCACTGTCCCCTGGAATTATCCCCCCTTTCTTGATTTTGCTTGGTTGTGGGCTAGAAGCGACAGAGGACACACAACGAGAGAGAAAGGAAGAAGGGCAGTAAAGAGACTAGTTCACCCTGTAGTCACACTTCATCCGGCAGGTTATAAATCTCTTAAGCCTGAACATCTCTGGTTTGAGGTTCCTGTGACTGTTCAGAGTCCCCAAACGACCATGATTTACATAGCCCAGCCTCTCAGCTGCACAAGTTTATGAAAAGGACACTAATGTGTTTCTACATCCTACAGAGACATTTACTTGTTTCGAGTTACATTCTCTTTGAGCCCTGTTCTCCTGCTGTCTGGGTGTCAGATGGAAAGCAGCTAATCAGAAGAGTGGAAACAAAGAATTATAAGATAATGTACCATGGTTCCTCTCGGAGCTAGTAGAAAAGTTGTCAACTAAAGGCACTGCTCGCAAAAGGGCCAAGAATGTGAAGAATTCAAACTTCTGGAAGATGAAGAGGGATCAGTGACAGGGCAAACTGGAAGGCTGAATTAAGAAAGAAGGAAGTAATTAGAGGAATACACTATTTGGAGAGATTTAAGACTTGAAGGGAAACTAAAAAAGGTCCAAGACTAACAAAGAATGGTTGAATCCAGTAGAATGAATGGGAAAAAGTAAACTGGATTCATAACATTATGAAAAAAGGAAAGCAGAGTTGAAAAATGCTGAAAGGAAAAAAGAGAAATATAGGAACAAAGAAATGAGAAATAAAAAATAGTAGGAAAATAAAAAATAAAAGGAATTAAAATCAAGAAAATTGTTTTCATACTCCTATGCTGTATTTTATTGGATTTTCTTTGTGCAGAAGGAGAGCCTGTAAGGAAACTATTCTTTATGAAAACCAAATAGGCATCATCATGCAGTGATTCATATATGTGATCATGGCATGCTATGCTGACCCTCTCTCATCTTTGGAAGAAATAGAATAAACAGAAAAAAAAATACAAGCCAATAACAGACTTAATATACTCTGACCTTCAATATACACCCTCCATAAAATTTTGATTTCTTTTTTTGATGAGCTAGTAAGCAGAGGGATTTAAATCTGGTGCAATCATTTGCAGCTTATCTGTGGTAAATGAGCTTCCAACACCCAGGGGGCAGTGCTGTAGCAGGAGAGGAACCAGAGCTTTCTGACTGAGACATTGTATGTCCTAAAGTCTGACCAACAAGTGACCAGGCACTCAGCCAGCCCAACAGATGGGCATTTGTCCTGAAAGCAGTGTGACCATGTATGCTCATCAAGGTTGTTTTCTATAGAGCAAAATTATCCCCCGCAATTGTTCCAACAGCTGTTCACACTGAGCTTATACACTTTCGGTTGGGAAGAGATGTCATTGCCCATTCGTCTTTGAGTGCAATAAACTTTCCACATGGAAAAAAGAAATCATTATATAAAATGACTGTTTGGCAGCAGCAAAGGTAACTCTATGCCAGACAGAGCCATCGCAATCTCCAGTGGAGAATGTTCACCTGGGGCACTTCCGAATCTGTGAGAGAAAGCCTTCTCAGGTCTCTCACCCTCTACCCTTCAACTCCCAAAGTACTTTGATTTCTTTATACATGGTTGTTTTCCATGTGTGCGTAACACCATTTTCACAGATAAATCTGATGTTTTGTTTTACTTCAAACATGGACTCCCATAGTAAGGAAATATTTTATGTATCACAAAGAAAAGTTAAGGAGCAAAGATTCAAATCACCTGGTATGATATTATCCCTTGTGGGAAGTGTGGTCTTAAGATTATACATACCAACAAGTATTCCAAAGTGAAGCCTAGCTGGGATAAGATGGAATGGTGAGAAAGGAGGGGTCAGTGGTGGATATGACACCAAGTGACTTCAGAATCTCAACTATTTAAAATATTTGATTCTTCTAAGGTTAGCTCTTCTTCTTTTGCATACTGATTTCCAGTTGCCCACGCAAGGATCTTCCAACTAATCCTGGAGTTCTCCTTCTGTTCTCACTTGCAGGGATTCATCAGATCTACCCCAGAATATACCTTGTATCTGTCCTTCGTCCCCATCAACCTGCCATTGTTGTGGTTCAAGCCATCATAATCTAAGCTGAATCATTGCAATAGCCTTACTGGTCCACCTGAGGCTGGTCTGCCCAAGAGATTTAAGTCACTCTTTTCCCAAGCTACTAATTCCCTTCATAAACTTTATTAGAGCAGGTGTAACATGAAATGCTTATTACTTTCTTAGCTATTTCACCTTTTAAAAAAAAGACACAGTCTTTTGCATTTATCACTGAAAACTCTAGCATCGTACTTGTCATAGAGTAATCGTTGATAAACATATGCTGAATAAATACTACATATTTTACTTGTATTATAAACTCTTCTATTATTTCCTAAAGTGAGAAGCATATCCTTAATTGTACACTTACTTATGTAAGTGTACAAAGGCTCTGCATGTGTTTACACATTCTCTGATACTGAAGTGTAAATTGTGTTCTAATTCATTTCAACCACCTCTGAACACAAAGTGGCTTGATTTTGCTAGTAGTATGAAGCAAAAATTTCACATCTGGTTATTTCAGGAATGTTAGTTGAATGGCTACCATCTTCAAGATAAGTTATAAATCACTCAGAATGAAACCCAAATCTCTTTCCGTTTCTCCAGCCTCGTCTCCCGCTAATTTCCCAAGAACACCCTCTATGCTAAACGTTTTCAGCTCATTAAACACTCCACTGGTTACCTTTTCTGCACCTTTGCACACATCATACCTCTGACTTCTCTCTACAGCTTAGCTATCTCAATTCTCCTTGTGTTTCAAGCTTTGACCCAACTGTTGGTTTCTGTATACACCTTGCAATTCCATTCCCACAGCTTCAGGCTAAATAAAGCACCCCTAATCAGCCTTTCTTTTGTAACAATTCTCACTGCTAAAAGAACATATTGCCACAATAGCAACCATATGTCAAATTCAAGTGTGTGATAATTCTGATATGTATATATCATTATGTATCAGATATATATATATATCATTATATTATCTAATTCAATCCAAACAACAGACTATAATGTAATCTACATTTCATTGACAAGGAAATTTTTCCCAAAAGTTACATAAGTAGTAATTGACAAGTCAGGGAGAGATTTGAACCCAGTCATGTCCATGTGACTCTATAGCCCTGGGTCTCATACATCTTGATATTTGCTGTTTGATATTCAAACTTCCCAGGGAGTGAGTTCCTTTAGGGCAAGAACTACATTTTTAATTTCTATATCACTTGTACATATTATATCCTTTGTCATTTAGCACATATTCAGTCAATACTTGCTTTTTGAATTAATAGATGAAAGAATGAATGGATGCACCAGTGGATGTTAGTTCTGTACGTAAAGAGGAGGAATACATCATCTATCAGAGTTTTCTGGTTTATCTTTCCATTTGAACAAAGCTATATTATTTAACTGATACTCAAACAGAAAAAGAACGCCTTCTTGTGAATACCAGAGTCTACCAGTAAATGAAAACTCATAACATTCGATAATCTGGAGGACAACACTACATAGTTCACATACCAATCTTAAACACTTCATTTCTCCATTAAATAGTCCGTTTCTGAAACATAGGCCTAAATTGTAAAATCCATTTGCAATTCTTCTCTAGGATACTAATGGACTGTTGGAAAATAACCATCAACAAGGGCTTAAAATATAGACAGTATTAAATAAGGGAAGTATCATGCTGAGTCAATTCTCTTGGACTTTGTTGGTTTTACAGATAGTTGTTTCACTTTTCAACCCAAATAGACAAGAATATTTATTATTCAATAAACATTCTTGCTTAAACCCAAAACCTTTGAAATATGTGGAATGTAGTCCTCAAGTTAGCATAGGACTTTGTGTTTCTTTATTTAAATAAAACATACAGATTAATCAATTCAACAGTCAAAAAATAAAACTTCAGTAAAATCTTTATAAAATAAACTTGAAAATGGTGAATTCTATAGGGTTCTCTATTTTATGAGCTTTAGTAATAATAAGTTATCTAGAGCATCTGCATTACTTTCTTCAATTTTTGTTTCTACTTCAATTGTGTTACTTCTGAGATAATTCTTAACATTCTGCTCTCTTGAGGTCAGTGACTATATGTTTGACAGTTTCATCTGAAGAGTCCATTTCAATTATTTCTTTACAAATGCCAATGCTATCAAAGATCAGGAAGAAGGGGAAGTAATATTATAGTCTTATTGATAGTAAATAAGGAAATATTTAACATTAAATTATTAATTTAGTAGTAACTCATCAATGTCTTTGGTTTGGTTCTGCTATTAGGCATTTAGATATATATTAACATTTGCCTACTTTCGGTCACTCAAAGTTATAGCAGAATATTTCCTAAAGGATAAGAATCTTTTATCTTCTTTCCTAAAAATATTCAATTTAGAATTAATAGGACTCCACCCAATTTGGTGTGCTAGACCAGTCACAAAAGGTCCGGGTTTGCTGCATTAACAAGCAACCCCAAAATCTTAGTAGATTAAAAGAACAAAGAGTTATTATTGCTTCTTATGGTATATGTCTAACATGGGACATCAGAGGAAATCAGTTTATCATGGACACTTAATAACACAAGATGACAGAGCCTCCATCTACATATGTTTCTCTGATCATGGTGGCAGGGAAAGAGCAACATAGGAGGCAACTCAATACTACAGCCTGGACACATTACGTTTCACTTCTGTCTGTGAACCATTGCTCTGAACTAATTATATATTGTGCCCCACCTGCAAAGGTGGCCAAGAAAAGTAATTCTTCCATATATCATGGAGAGAACAAAACATGGATGAAAGTTAGAAGTTTTTGTATCATTTGCAAAGTCATTCTGTATTTATTTACATGTAGAAATTGGACTTTCTAATTTAGCTTTTCTTTCATTGGTTAGTCATCAAATTTGGCCCCCATGTAGATTTATTTCAAGGTTTTTGAGCCAAATACCTATTCTCACTAATAAATGAGTATTATATATTTTTTATATTGCAGGCTCCTTCTTGACATAAATACTTTTCTTGTTGCTCTATATCATAAATGAAGTGTGAAATGCCCACAGGGACTTTTATTTCTCAAGTTCCTGTCTCCACCTTAGGTTTTGCACGTACAGGTTCTAGTACTTCCTACTAGCTACATAAGATTCATGTGTGTGGTTTCTTTTGGTATTTACCTTAATATTTCTACATCACACAGGCCCCTTAATTCTCTGACCTCATAACTATCTCTTCCCTTTACTCATTCTTTGACAGTGTAGTGGCATATCCATCCCTCCTTGCTAATTCCAGTAGAGCACAGTCTTGCAGAGGGCCCATGCTTCCTTCTAGTTTTCATTGTAAGAGACTGAATTGAGGGTGTCAACTTTCAAATGTTGCTTTTACCAAACTCTAGGCACAAGGTACTCTCTTCCCTTCTATCAACTGCAAATATTTAACTACTTGGAAAGTTACATATTCCGTTATTATTCAGCCAATAGATGAACAGTTGTCAACAAATAATGGTCTTTTTCAGCATCCAGTTCCTCAGTTTGCATTATCTGACAGTGATTTCTGTCTATCTTTCTTGCTTTTCAACCCTGTAATTGCTCTTAAAATTTTAATGCCATGTAAATGTGTGCATGATTGTCATCACATATTAATCTTTTTAATGTATAATTCATGATTTTAATTAAAAGGAAATTGTGATGTATATAGCAGTAAGAGATAATCTAAGAGGAAAAAGGAACCATGTTAAACTTTCCATCATCATTACTAGATTATATCAATGCTAATATTCACAGACAGAATGTGATGCCCACAATCAGATGGTGATCTCCACAGACAGAAGGTGAGACAGTTCTATGTAGCAACCTGAACAAAAAGATTAGGAAATCACAATAAAAAATCGGAAGAGAAAAGATATCTAAACCCCAAAAGGTTCAATGACTGGCATTTCTATTACTAAAAATCCTTTCAAGTATTCAATCTTGCATTTTAAGATAAGAAATTACCCATGTAAAACAATAAATAGAGAAAGAAGTTATCCCCTTTCTCTGTCCTTCCCAAATACATATCACTCTTTAGAGATAGCACTGTTAGTTTTTAGGTTATTACTTAAGATTCATTGATGTTGAATCTTGAAATATCTACATCAACAAAAATGAAAAAAGGTCTAAATTCCTATTTGATGTATATAAGAATTATTACAACCCCTGGATTCATTAACAACTGTTAATATCTTTGATGCAAAAAGTTATTAGGAATCCCATCTTGGTTCCAGCTGTATCACCAACAGCGTGTTGGGAGACTGTGCATCTCAGTTCTAGACTTTCCCTCTGGGGAGGAAATATAGATGTACAGAAACCACCTGCTGGCCACGTGCAGGGATATCAAATACCCTTTGTGCTAGCCTAAGCCCTGGGGAATCAGGTAATTGCCAGCAAATGTCAGTAATTGCACTTTTACCTGAACCAAGCAAAACCCAGCGTTGCCACCAGGTTCCATGGAATGTCTGAGTTCAATACTGTTGCTCTTGAAAATCTGGGCCTGCAAAATGGCTCAACAGCTCCTGACCTGACCTAGCTGATGTGTACACCGAGACCCAGTGAGAATAGGGACAGATTGAATTGTGCAATTTGGGGGTGCAGATGCAAATGCATGAGAAATGCATGATCACTCAGAGTTGACATCTTAAAACTTTCCACACTTACGTAATGTATTTATTTCAAATATTTGTCTACAGCTACGTTACCAATGTACTGTAGATGTCAAACTTGTGACCATACTGATAAAATCATTAAAAGGAAACAAATTGTTCTAATATTCCTAATTACCATAGATTCTTGAAAAGTTTGACACAATGGTGTTGCCACTTCTCCAAACTACATAAGGACTGACTTTGGCTCTTGACAGGTATCTCTTCTCCGTGTTTAAGATCTAAATCTTTAAGAGTATATTTTGATCATTTGATTTTTGTGAGATTTATACACTTTTTATGTGCTTTAAATAAATACATATATATGTATATTGCTTTGAATGATTAGATACACAGAATATCAGTTTTGGCAAAAACCTAAGAATTTATACAGTCAACCTAATTACCTGATTCTCCTAAGCCTAAATTCCTAAATATCATTTCCAATCATGTTATCTACTCTCTCTTGAATTATCTACTAATATGACCATTTAAAAAAATCCTCTCTATATATTGTTAAAGAATGGAGGATATCTAGATATCACTTTTAGTTACAATTCATGTGATTAAAATGACACAGAAGTATTTGAAATATGTGAATTTTTTTATCAAACTAACACAGAACATTATTTTCCCTTTTGTTTGAAAAAGTGGCCTGGTATTATATTCTTTTGTTGTTGTTATTGACGTCAGGAAAACCTTAGTAAAAGTGTTTATTACAAATGTTATCTTAAAAATTCATATAAATAAATTTTCTAAGAATATATTTTATTTAAGTTTCAAGGATTTTGGAGTAAGGGAGAGGGAAATTATGCATTCTATAAGGCGTAGAGATAGCCGTGCCCCAAGATTGACATGAAATATTCAAAGTATTTTCCCGAGAAGCTAACACATAACTTTGAGTCAACCTTTGAGCTTTTTAAATTTTATTTTTGTCATAACATTCAGTGGCTAAGCAATGAATTGTACCTAAGTTGTTCATTAATATACCCAAAATAGCCAGATTGACCCCCAAACGGCCTTCTAGTCAACTGTGAAGACAGGCCTTTACATCTAGGCAGTAATTTGGGCTCTGCCTCATTAAATCACTAAGCATTGGTTTTATGTATCCTATATAAAAACAGCCCAAGGCTCAGCTAGCCAAGACAGAATGTCGATTTTCTTAGCTCTTATTGATTCATCTAGCCCAGGACCTTGTATTATACGACGGTCATTCAGTGTTTGCTGAATGAATGAATGAATCACTGGTGAAGAAAAAAATCATAGTTTGCTCCTATTTTAATGACAAACATTTGGATTTTGTGCTTGACCAAAATAGACAACAAGGAATTATTCAGTATAATTCTCAAAGTTTCCAGCTTGGTAACACACAAGCCACTTTCTATTAGGCTACAGGATTGTCAGGGTTGTAAAGGAGATGAAATAGTGTGAAGGATTATAAAGCAAAACATAAAAAAATTCAAATCCTTCACACGTAAAAAAATGTGAGCCACTTGAAAATTTTGTGTTCTGTTGTTTTATAAAAATGAGCAAGAATTCAGAAATCAACACAAAATCTCTAAGATCAAATGCAAAATCACCTAGGCAGCAATAGACAGTGCTCTCACCAATGCCTGTTTATAAATAAAAAATTGAAAAGTCTTACTCCTCTCTTTATCATAACTAAAATCTTTCTTCTATCCTTCCCTTTTCTTCTTTCTGTTTCCTGGACCCATATATGTATATTTAGAATAGAATCACCAATTTATTTGACCTGAGTATAAAAAGAGTAACTGAAATATGTAATAGAATATAAAACTATTGTTATGCTATATTAACATGTATGCTCATTTAATTAAAAAAATTATTGACTGTATTTAAACTGTCTTTGCATTCCACTTCACGTGTGTGTGTGTATATATACTACTCTTTCTGACTCTGGGAAAAAGTAGACAGCTAATAAAATTCTTAAGATCATCTAAAGATTTTTAGTAAAATTCTCATTAAAAACAAATTATCTTCATTAGTTCCGAACACCCTCTTCATTCTTGTGAGACTGATATTGCATAGAGTTGGAAACTCAATAACTGAGGTTACCACGATCGAGATGAAATTAGCATTCTTAATATTCCACATTTCATTCAAGTTGCTTATTGTTTTTGGCCAAAAGACCAATGGTCCCAATCATTCAAAAATATCAGTGACTTTTATGTACTTCAAAATACTTTTTAAAAATAATGAACAATTAAAAAGTCAGAAGGACTATCAGTGCTAATCAGGAAATGATATATCTTTCATTGTTTGCTCAATGTTACAATATCCTAGGGAGGAACAAAATTCTATTCAAACCATTTTTATCTAACAATATTTTCATAAGATGTTTTACAACTGTTTTTCTAATCCATTTTCTTTTTAGTCATGAATAAACCTGTCTAATATATCTATTTTTTTCTTATTACAAATATCATTACTGTGAAGGTTTTGTGAACAAAGCTTTCCTGTATTTTATATTATGTTATTAGGATGGCTTCCTAGAAATCACATCACTCCCATCAAAGAGTGTAGCTTAATTTGTAATTTATGGAGAGCTCACCACACGCCAGGATCGGAGATACTTATTTTTTGACGTTATCTCCTTTAATTTCTATAAAACATTGTGAATTAAGTTTTATTATAATGTCTACTACAAAAGAAGACTATAAGGATTGGGAAGGTTTATTTTTTCAAGATCAAACATCTAGCAAGCAATAGAGTCAATAGTAGAAGTCATGTCTGACTTTATAATATTAGTTCTTCATCAATTCAATACATACAGTGCTAATATCTGGGACTTGACTGGAAGGAAGAAGGGCAGATTTTCTTTTTTCCAATTATGTTCCTAAAAATGTATTTTAATATATATTACACATAAGTGGAATAATAAGTTTTGGTTAAATTCTTTTTTAAACTCCACAGTTTTCTGAAGCACTAAGATATCTTAATAGTCACTTAAGCTTAAATTAAATAACACATATCAACATTAAATAAAATGGACTCCCCACCAAGTATCCTTAAATTTGGAAATAATACATGCACAAGACTAACTAGTCTATGATCTTAGAAATCAGGATTACGGTTACTCTTAGGGGATGGCTGACAGTGAAAGTTTCTGGAGTGATGGTAATGTTTTGTTTCTTGACTTGCGTGCTAATTACATGGGTGCATTTTTGCTGAAATTCTTCATGCTATATAGTTGTGATTCATGCATTTTTTTACTTGTATGTTATACTTCAATTAAAAGTTTTCTTAAAAATTAACATATACACATACACAGCTGCCTACGTAAGCTCTTACATATTAGCTTGTGGAAATAGCAGTTAATGCTGGAATGATTGATTACATTTTTAATTCTGGAAATGCTAATCTTTCTCTTAACCTGTTGGACAAGAACTAGCCGTTGCTCTGTCCTGACTCCCCAACATCCATTTCTGTAAATGGAACCGATTTTTCCTTTTCAAGTTCCTGTTCTGATGGCCAGACCTGTGATCACAGCCAGGGTACTGGCACGTATCAGAGGTAGCAAATTGAAAGGAAGAATGTCAGGGGCTTTTGGCTCAACCACGTTTCATATGTTTTGTTTTCATGAGTTAAATTTGGCTTTTTCCCAACTGATGCTTAAATCTGAGTGTGCATTTAAATTTTGAAAGAGATGCCTCCAACTAGTAAGTAGGTATTAGTTACTAGCAGAGGATGGCAATATTAATAGTTACCCAGAAGATAACTATGTGCTGTACAGAAAGCAAACACACATGGTTATTATTACGTGATCATCCAACAGATAAATCAAATAGTTATCCATTCTCATGTATATATTAAACAACCTGGATACTGAAAGTAAAAGCATCTACCTGAATTAATTTATGAAGTGATACTTCTGGACCACCAACCCAGATATTTTATTTTAAGAATAGAAAATTAAACAGTGCTTTCCCAGAGCTCATATTGTTGCAGTGTGAACCCACCAGATTGTTCACAAAACCCAAGTGAAAGACAATGATGACCATGCCACATTTGTTATTTTGAATATTTACTTTTGATCATTCAATCGCACTCAGGCATAGCAAGTCTGTGCTATTCTAATCATGTAGGCTTTTGATAAACAAACTGAGAAGTTTGACTGTAGGTGTAAAGTCTGGCTTCTTAACATATTTTCCGAGAATTAATGGGGTCACGGTATCCTCGTGTTGAAGAAGACGTAAAATAAAGTTGTAAAATATAAAGAAGATGTAAAAGAAGGTGTAAAAACAAAAAAGTTTGGACGTAGAGGAAGTCAGCAGCCTGTCACCCTATTCCTCTCATCTTCGCAGCCCTGTCATTGGTCCTACTCCTCTTCAAGGGGACAATAATGCCCAATTTGTCAGATGTGCTTGGTGTAGGTAATTCAATTTATGACCGATCTACACATTTGGGCATGGATGCAATGAGAGTAATAGGCATGATTTTATAGCTATAAGTTAGAATAAAGTGAGAGGGATATTGTTATTTATGAATAGATTAATATGACCATGGAATTCACCCAGCCAGAGTGAAAACACAGCTTTATATCATCATTAGAAAGTCAGCATATAAGCGAAGTAAGTCAGACAGAGAAAGACAAATACCATGTGATTTTACTCATATGTGGAAGGCAAACAAACAAATACACAGATAAGGAGAACAGATTGGTGGTTACTGGGGGGAAGAGGGGTAGGGAAGGGCAAAAGGTGTAAAGGGCATATGTGTATAGTGGGGGATGGAAACTAGACTATTGGTGGTGAACATGATGCAGTATAAACAGAAGCTGAAATACCATAATGTACACCCGAAATTTATATAATGTTATAAACCAATGCGACTTCAATAAAATAATTTTTAAAAAATCAGCATAGTGAACAAAACCTGGAAGTTATGAGTTAATTTGTATTATGTAATAGAATGAAATGTACTCTTCACTCTGATAATAATATAAGTACATACCAGAGTATCCAGAAATGCATTTTTCAATCTTTGAGTCATGAATATATATTATTATTAATATCACTATTTTTAAAGTAATTCCTAGAGGAGAGAATGAAAAGTAATACAAAGTCAGAATTCATTGCTATTATTTTCAAACCTTTGGCCAATAAAAAAAGAATAAATCAAATTACTATCTTCAGTAAATACATTATTTGGCTTCTTTTACTGGTCTGAAATTCTCTATACATTTCACAACAATAAAATGGTATGATTAAATATGGTCTATTCCCTGGACATTACAGAGGCTTGTGTACCAATCACAATTATTTTGAATATAAAATGTGGCAAGATGCTTCTGATTTTTGAGTCATGAAAACAATCCTATCCTTGCAGTAGAAATAAAGAAGTAGCATTAAAATAAAATACGAAGTACACTTTTTAACACAACATATATTTCATATGTCTTTATATTAAATTTTCATTTGGACTTAAACTCTATAGCTAAAGAAAAGTTAGAAAACTGAGGTATACAAATGACCAAAGTTTTTCAAAAGAATTCATGCATCAACCATAGGTGCTCTGAATAAAGAAAATTTGGATTATTCTTTATCTGAAATTATTTGGATTTTGTTTTGGCATGTTGTTAAGGAGAGCACGTGTAAATTAGGCAAATACCTATTTCATCATTTGGATAGTTAAGACCTGGACTGAACATTATAATATGCTGTCCATCAGGTCAACAAATACTAGGGAAGCAGAACCAATACTAGGGAAGTAGTACACCATTTTGGCTAAATTCTCTGGGTCAACAATTTCAATCATCCGTGTAAAAATGTGCCCATGGTATGATTAATCTCAGGGCCCAAGATAGTAAATATTTATTGAAGACATCACTACTGCCTCCAAGGTCCTATAAACTTTGTTTGTAGAAAAACTTCCAGTGGTGTCTAATTACATCTTACTGACCTAACAATTCTCTATCCTGCCAAATACTTAATTTCCACTGAATAAACACTGTCAGTACTAACTGAAGCATTATCTACACACAATGAAATTTGATGTCACGAATTCTTAGAATTGAGGCATACAAGAGGGTACGCTAACAGTAAATTCAAAAATACCTTGTTAATTATAAGTAATAATGCATCATATAATATGCATCATATAATATATGCATCATGTAACAATGCATCAGTTATAATTGCTTATGAAATTAAAATGTGAATTTCTCTTTGAATAAAGACTAGTGCTTGTTACTTGTAAAATGTGTGATAAACAGTAGATGAACTGAATAATTTCACAGAATATTTGCTTGGAATCTAAATGTATTATGATATAACTATATATCAATAGTCATGAAAGTCATATTCGTGTCCATTATTGCTATTTTAACTTATACATTTTATTTGTGCCTCAGCTGTCTCCTTTGTAAAAAAAAAAATCATTTGACCAGAACATTCAAAATATCTTTCCTATTAAACCTCTTAAAATCATGCCACGAAGCTATTTCTTTCTTGATTCCTCTATTTTTATGCTGTCATTGATGCATTAAAATGGCAATCTTATCTTAGGTTTTTATTTATTGAGTAGGGAAATAAATGTATGGCAAGTTACCAAATAAATGACATCCTCAAACTTTGGAAGCCTGCCAAACTTGCTTTTAATTCAAACTGTATTCAGAATGTGTGGGACACCAGGCCTATATTTATATGATAAGAAAATGACATCTTTCCTGATGTGTTCCATGCCCTGTAAATCTGAGAAAGATTGGAACATCATTTTCCAATAAGTAAGACTTCTTTCATGTAAGTTTCCCAGAGTCACGGATCATATATATGTTGAGAGAGAGGAGAGATCGAGAGAGACAGAGAGAGAGAGAGAAATACCCAACAATGACCGTAATAGGAAAAGGAACGTTGCAAAAAAATAGAAATAGACATTAGCAGATAGATAATTTATTGAAGTAGGAGTCAAAGATCTGCAGTTTGTCCCAATGTTCTTGTGGACAAACTTTATGACCACCAAGAAACCATCCTTATATGTTTACGTTGCTCATACACATAAAATGATGTTATCCTCTTTGAAGTTGCAGATTCAATTTCCCAAATGTCCTCATTAGGTTCTCTCAGAAATTGCTATTTTTTATGAAAAATTCATATTATTCCTCTAAACTCATTATAAAACTTTTTGTTAGGCATGTAATCAAGCAAAGCCTGCAAGTGTAAGAAAACAATCAAGAGCGAGATGGGATATGACATCGTGGTGGGATCAAACATAATGGATTACTATAATCATTGAACTCCACAGTGTTTTTTCATTTCCAGTTATCATATTGCTGCTTTTTTATATGAATCATGTACACTTGAATGTTACTATCATTATTTTTGTTTTTGGTCATTGTTCAGACTAACTAAACGTATTTCATTTAACCTCATAATGTCTTGGCCCCATATTTTACACTGCAGAAATCACTTATTGTGTTATGGCAGGGTTTTAATATATTTGCTTCAGTAACACAGGTGAATACTTTTTAAATGAATAACCCAGAAAAAGTATCAGTGTAACTTTGCATGTGAGGCTTGGAAGTGTTACACTTAGCATAAAATTTAGTGTTAATTTTATGGTGGTAGAAAGTAGAATTCATATTACAGTGTGTTCCAAGGTGAGCTGGAAGTGAAAAGGTAAAAATAGGAAGTATAGAAAACGTTTTCATAAAGTTTGTATCTGAATAGGAAGAAAGAAATGGGGCAGTGGCCAGAGTGAAATATGGGGGCACATCCGTTGAACTTAGCTCTTGCAAAGATCTCTCTCCCTTTCTCAGACACTTTTTTCATCTTCACGTTTAAATGAGGTAATGCATAGTAAGCACATCTATCCAACATGTTGCAAGGATTCAGTAAAGATTACTTCAGTGGTTCACACAGTGTGGTCTGGAAACCATTGGCCGTCCACGAGACTTTTTTAGGGGTCTGTGAAGTCAAAAGTATATTCATAAAAATACAAGCACACTATTTGTCTTTTTCACTGTCATTCTTACATGAGTGTGCAGTGAGTTTTCCACAGGCTATTTGAGGTGTGAAATTGCCATAGGTTGAATGTAGAAGTGTATATAAGAATCCAGCTCTCTTCTATTTAGCCAAACAATAAAGAGACTTGCAAAATGTAAAACAGTACCACTCTCCTCTTTGAATATTTTTGTTTTGGAAAATGTAGTTATTTATATAAATAAAAAATTAGTTTATTGTTATTTTTAAATAAATTTATGACTAATTTTTAATATTCTCTCCTTTAATTTCTTATATGGTAAATATCATAAAACCAACTTAAAAATTATTTAGTATTCCCAATAATTTTTAGGAGTGTAAGGAGGTATGAAAACCAAAAGATTTGAGATCTGTCTAATTAGTTCGTACTATAATTACTTTATATAATTGTTTTCTGAAATTCATTGTCTAAGTTTTTGTAGATTAATAAAAAGGAAAACCTTGAACCTCGACTTCAAAACCTAAAAGAACTGTTTTTCTTTAACATGTTTATGGCTTATTCTACCTTTCATTATTTATTTGTCTCCCAGATGAAATAGAAAACAGGTGATGCTTTATATAATTGGGGAAAGCTAAAGACTGTTCAAAATACTCTGGTAGAGAGTGCACTGGTATAGAGTGCAAATAGATTATTAAAATAATTTTTTATTCATTGATTGTAGACCTGTGAATAAATATTGTTAGGTAAAAAAAAATGGCACTTGGTAAACTACAATGAAGGACTCAAGTTCAGCAATTTCTTATAATGCATATTTGATATTATTTCTTAAAACACTATAAAGTCTAACTTTATAGAATCAACTTGTCAAGGAATACAACATTGTGATTATGATGAAAATTTTTCGTATTTCTATGTAAATGACCTTTGAAATGTTTTTCTTTTAAACTTGGAAGATTTTGAGTTTGTTTTTCTTTCTTCATTAAAAAAATGCATTAACCCTTCATTTTTCACAGGGACTCCAATTCTATGTAGTGGTAATTTGAAGACTAATTTTTTTAATTGTAAGAATAATAACTATTCTAATTATTTTGAGGTAATATTAAAATATATATCTGAAAATATAGTGTCAAAACAAATACATGCAAAATCTATTATTTCCCTAATAGCACATTGTCTTGATTATTGTAGCTTTATAGCATGTCTTGAAATCAGGCACTGTCATTCCTCTGACTTTGTTCTTTTCTCCTCAGCATTCTGTTGGCTATTTTGATTCTTTTGCTTTTCCACGTAAGCTAGAATCAGTTTCTTGAAATCCACAAAATAATTTGCTGAGATTTTGATAGGAATTGTGCTGAATCTATACGTCAAGTTGAGAAAGCTGACATCTTGGCAATATTGAGTCTTTCTATCTATAAACATGAAATATCTCTCCATTTATTTAGATCTTCTTTGATTTCATCAGACTTTTATAGTTTTCCTCATATAAAACTTGTACATATTTTGTTAGATTTAAACTTAAGTATTTCATTTTTTGGTGCTAATGTAAATGATGTTGTGTTTTTAATTTTGAACTCCTATTATTCATTGCTGTTATATGGGAAAGCAATGACTTTTGTGGGTAAATCTTGTATCTGGCAACCTTACTATAATCACTTATTAGTTCCTGTGGCTTTTTTTGTTGTTGATTCTTGGGGATTTTTCTATGTAAACAATCATGTCATCTGCAAACAAAGATATTTTCTTCCTTCCCAGTCTGTATACATTTTATTTCCTTTCTTGTCTTATTGCATTAGCTAGTACAATGTTGAAAAAGAGTGGTGAAAGGGGACATCCTTGCCTTGTTCTTAATCTTAGTGGGAAAGCATCTAGTTTCTTATTAAGTATAAATTAGCTGTAAGTTTTTTGTAGATGTTCTTTACCAAGTAGAGGGAGTTTCCCTTTATTAGACTAAATTTTAAAAGCCTAACTCTTTATTTTAGGTCAATATGCTAATAAATGCAGAATTTACATCTCATCACAATGCAGATAGTTTCAATGGAATAATTTTTGGTTACTCTTGTTTTTGTTGTTGTTATCTGTTTTGCTTTGGTTTGGTTTTTTAGCAGTACTTGGCATCAAATCATCCAAGATAATTCTGTATAGTAATTCATATTCAAGAAAGATAAAGGAGACATTAGTGTCACCCACAACTCTGAAGGACATTGGTCATTTGTCTGTCCCTAAATCCAGATCTCTTTATGTATTCAGATATTTTCGCATCTTGTGAGTCTTGATCAGCGAAAGAAACCACTCCTACTGTGGAAATTGAAAAAAATCCAGACATTTACTTTCTTAAATTGCCTTGGAACTAGGATGTTGGAACCGGATTAAGGCTCAGACAGCCAATGCACATATCTTCTACTTCTAATTCAGAGATATCATAACAAAGTAGTATGCATAATGGAAAATTTACTTGGGTGGTAAAAACTAATTTCTTTTGTCAGTTGTTCCTTTGGGAAGCTCCCTTTGTCAATAAAACAGAAACTCCCAAGTAATTGGCATTTTCATGCTCATGTTCTCCAGGTACTTGGTAATAAATGTATATACCTAGGATGCATTATAAAAGTAAGCATAAAACCTGTCCCACAGTTTTTACAAACATCTTTCTTACTATAGATATTAGTGGTAAAACGATTAGAAATAGAAAAATTTTGCTCAGTTACATATTAATTTTCTATTTAAAAATTGTTCTTCGAAAAAAAATCATTCTTTCTTGTTTTATAGACACAGGTAAAACAATATTTCTATAAAAAGTACATCTATTTTTTTTACTTGCTGTTTCCACTTGGATACCAAACTCAACATGGTCAAAAGAAAACAAATATGTTTCTTCCTTGGTTATTCTCATCCACATGGTTGCTCAAGCCAAAACCTGGAAGATATCTTGATTGTTTTTTTTTTCTGATTCTCCGATTCTAATACATCAGAAAGTACTGTCCACTCTACCTTCAAAATACTCTACTATCCCAGTCCCAATCACCATCAACTCTGCCTTGGCAATTTCAATAGTTTCCTAACTTTAGTCTTTGCTTCCACTTTTGACCCATTTTGTAAAATGTAAATTTGATTATCCCTCATCTCTCACCTAAAAGCTTCCTTGCATCCAATAAACGCCAAACTCCATACGGTAGTCTGTTGGGACTCCCATAAGCCCTTGCTCCCTGCATTAATTCCATTTCCCACTAATTGCACCTCCACCTTTTTGACTACACTCTAGCCATCTTTTCAATCCCTCTTCTTGACTCATGGTCTTCATGCTTGTTGTTATTTTTGTCTGAAATATTCTGTTCTCAGCTCTCCACTTGGCACTCTACTTCTTCTAATCTATGTCTCCCCTTAAATGTCACTTCTTCAGAGAAATTTTCCCAGATCTCCAATGTGAAGCAACTCCCAATCTTTCATATAGTAAGAAAGACATTCTCTAACTTTCAATTTGTTTTATTTTCTTTATAACCTTTAACATTACTTGAAGTTATCTTGCCCATTTTGTTTCACTCTTTATTATCTACTATCAATGAATCTCAAAAACATTTATGTTAAATGAAGGAAGTCAAATACAAATTACCATATGCTTTATAATTCCATTTATACAAATTCTAGAAAAGGAAGAAATGTAGTAACAATAGCTTCCTATGTCTGAGAATGGGAGGAGAAGTTTACTGCAAAGGGGCTCAGGGGAACTTTCAGAGTGAGGGCGTTCTTTTATACCTACAATCTAAGATAATTTCTAGGAAATAAAGATGAGAATATATATGCTAAAAGGGCATAATATGCACTTGGAAAAAATTCACCTAGAGGGGTTAATTCCAAGACTGAGCGTAATGATTGGATTTTAAAGTATGTAGCAAATATAGAAACTCTTAGGCTTTAAGGCATCAATGAAGTCCTTTAGAAGGGACAGAAAGTCAGGTTGGTATTATCTTGAGAGTAACTTACAAAGAAATAAAACAAAAGACAAACATTTCAAGGAACTCGAGGAAAGAATGTATTGCTAAGATTTTATATCCAGCCACACAGTCATGCATCTATCAATATATATAGTAAATCGTTGTAAAGACTCACATCCAAAGGAACAGCATTGCATCAGAAGCCCCTCCCGAGAAATCTACTATGGAACAACAGTAGTTACCAAAGAAACAATGACTGGGGAAATAGCAAAAGATTGGTTATCTTTTTAGATCACCAAACATTGTACTCACTCTTTCCTTTCCATCACTATCAAAGATCTGAACTTAGACTGAATCAACAATATTAGAGTAGATAATTTATTCGTGCTTATTATAAGGCCCTATTCAAAGCTATGTAAATATTTGTATGTAAATTAATCTTATGTATATATCAATTGGTTGTTGTATATCAATCATATATATATCAATTTATATATATATACGTCTCAATTAATCTTTACAACAAATCGAAAAGGTAGATTCTATTGTCCCATTTTATGGATGAGGAAATTGAGTCAGAGAGCCTTTAATCAACTTATTCAAAGTCACATACCTTGCAGCAGTGCAGTCTGACACAAGAGCCCACACACCCATGACCACGAGGCTCACAGACTGTTTACTAGTGCAACTCAGAGATTGTTCCCCCACCATCCAGGCAGCAGAAATGCCTGACATCCTATCTCAGTATGTTTGCAAAAATCCTGATGTCATGGATCGTCAGGGCAGCTTACAAATAGAAAAATGTTAACACCCAGAAAGTGAGTGAAAATTTTAACTAATTAAAGTGTATGCATTTGTTAAAACACTTCCAGATTTGGAGGCCCCAAAGACACATTTCTTATATCTTTCTCACATTCTGTTGTATTAAAGTCAGCAAAAATGTAAAAATGCATAGTGTACAAAGGGCAAAGAGTATTATGTCAAAAATTTCCCCCTTAGTAGTCTTTAGATTGACTGTGACAGAATTCTAAACCAATGTCAATCAGATTTTCCAGTGATAACACTGGCGATATCCAAGTCTGTGTTTCCAGAATGACCCCCCTCCCCACGATATAGACGTATTTTACTTTCTAGGCCAGTAAACAAATTTTAAAAACATTAGTTTGCTATTAATAAAGGTCTGACTGATTCCATCATCTGTTCTACAAATTACATATTGGCCTTAACTAGTAAAATTAGTAAAAAATATTCTGACTCCATAGATTCATTTATTATCTACTATGTGCTCATGTCTTTAATTCTGAAGGTCAGAAAAAGTTTTATATGTATAAGGAAGCAGGAGAAAAGTTGAATAAATTATCTCTACATAGATTTTTAGCACATTGCATTAGTAGCTGAAAAAGAAAAGGGAATTTTAGGTAATTTTGTATTGTGCTAAGACCAGGGAATTAATAGAATATTGGCAAAGGGGTATTCTATGCGCCTACATTATCTCTGAAATTAAAATTACATAATACCCCACTCACTCACACATCCACATACGTAGTCCTTGCAGGAAAAGATATTACAAAATAGATGGCAAAATAAGACCTTAAAATTTTGAATAATGTAAGAGGAAATTACAGGACAAGAGTTTCCCCAAGATAGTTAATATTTACATGATAAATGATTAAAATAAGTTCTTTGGAAAAAGGAATCATGATGCTGGAATGATAATAGAAGACTGATATTAAGTCATCAAGGTTTAGCCGGGAAAATATGAACAAGCTCTTTCTCCCAAAATCAGATGGCAACCAAATGAAGCCTCCATGGAAAGTAAACATTAAGCCTTCTTTATTTGAGAAAAGAGTAGTGTCTCCAGAAAGCAGAATTATATTTGCCTTTCTTGATGTTAATGTCTATGACACTATTTCAGTGATTTCATATTATAAAATCAGAAAGGTTATGTTTGCTGTTGAATATGATATTGAACTATTGGGCTTTGGGACTGAATTATTCTTTTTGTGTTAAGAAATTTTCCTTCCAATCTAAATTCATTCAAATTTGCCTTCAAGTTTGCCTTGAAATTCATGTAATCGGTCATTCCTCCTCACCATCCATGGAACCACTGCAGTCCAGGTCATCCACAACCTTCTAGTTGTCAGATAGCCCTCAACCTTCTTTCCTCCTACTTGAACTTTTGTCTACTGGATGCTTTACTTCTCGACATTTCCTAAATGCTTTACTTCTCGAAACTTGATTTTATCTAGACTTTCTTCCTTCTTTTGTCCTTTTTCTTTTTTAATTTAATTTATAAAGTCTGCTTTGTCTGCCAATCCCTTAAATATCAATTTCCACCAAAATATAGTCCACCACTAATTGTAATTCTGCTTGTTCTCCCTGGACAATCTCATCTAATATCCTAACTTCAATTCTTAGTTATTATGTGGTATCTATATTTATATTTGTATCTTTATATCTTCAGGATGCCTCTCCCCTGAGTTCCCATTCTGTATATCCAGCTTCCCAGTGAATATATTTACAAACGTATTCCAGAGCATCCCAAACTCAGAATGTTTCTCCCACATCTACTCCTCTTTCTCTTCCTTAATCTACCATCCACCAGATTTTCCAAGGCGGAAACTGGAGTTGAACTCCTTCATTTTGTTTATTTCAAATAAACACATCCAACTGGTGATCAAACCATTTGACTTCTGTCTCACGAACATTTCTAACTTCTGTCTTGTCCTCTCTATCTCTACAACCACTTACTCTCTGAATCCCTTTCTTAATTCACTAGATTTTGCTATCTTTTTCAATTGTGTCTTCTTTTCTCCAGTGCTCTTATCCTCAACTAGTTTCTCTTGTTGTCACAACAATAATTTTTCTAAAATTATAACTTGATCAAATCACCCACTTATATACAAGCATAATACCCTTAAAGAGTTCCCAGTAACCCAGAAGAAAAATTGAAAGTCCAATTCAAAGTGGTTTACAAAATGCATATAGTAGGGGAAAACAAATAGAGGTGAGCATGTCACAAGTAAAATTACAATAGAAAATTTGATAATTTAAGAGGTAAAATTAACTTATACATATGTGGAGATAGGATTCAAATTTGGTTCTCAGCTTCCAAGTAGAACAAAGAAAGAATAACAATATTATACATAAGATTGAACCCTTTTTCATAAGATTTCTTTTTCCTTAGAAGAAAGTACATACTTATAATACTGTATTTTAAGAGAAATTTCTCTCATGGATCCTCACAAAGCCAAAGTTATGTTATATAATGGTCTATGATCTCAGAAACAGCTCCACAATAAAATGCAATAGTTTAGTATGGCATTATGCCAATGTGAAATTCTCTAGTAAAAAATGATTGCATGAGTTGTCAAAGCAGTATAGTCTCTGCTGAACCAGTTTTATCCAAGGATAAAATTTAATGTTTTTGAAATTCTCTGTAAGATATTTTATATATCCTGCAAGGAATACTCCATGTTATCAAACTTTCGTTAAGATTTAGGCAGCAGCAAATTTCGGGTTATATTTTCTTGCAAGTGCCTGCAATACAATTTTTTTATGGTTTTTGTTTTGTTTTTTTTGTGAGGAATATCAGCCCTGAGCTAACATCCAATGCCAATCCTCCTCTTTTTTGCTAAGGAAGACCAACCCTGACCTAACATCTGTGCCCATCTTCATCTACTTTACATGGGATGCTGCCACAGCATGGCCTGACAAGTGGTGCATGGGTGCAAGCCTGGGATCCGAACCTGTGAACCCGGGTCCACGGCCGCGGAGCTTGCGCACTTAACTGCTGAGCCACCAGGCTGGCCCCGTTTATGGTTTGTTTTTTCTTTTTTTTTCATTTTTTGTTTATTGCAGTAACATTGGTCCACAACATTATATAAATTTCAGGTGTACATCATTATACTTCTATTTCTGCATAGATTACATCATGTTCACCACCCAAATACTAATTACAACCCATCACCACACACACGTGCCCAATTATCCCTTTCACCCTGCTCCCTCCCCACTCCCCTCTGGTAACCACCAATCCAATCTCTGTCTCTATGTGTTTGTTTGTTGTTGTTATTATCTACTACTTAATGAGTGAGTCAGAGGGAGAAGGTCAAATACTGTTTATGGTTTTAATTAAGGATAAATCTATTGTCCTTGATGTTGAACTTGAAGGGTGCTAAGATTTAAAAGGATATGAGTTCAATTTTTTAAATTAAGAAGACAAATTGACTTGTACCTGAACAGACTACTTTTTAATTCTCTGCAGAATTTATCCAAGTAAGTACCTGCAGACAAGGTCAATATTTCCCTCAGAAAATAGTTTGGGGTTATTCCAGCAACCTAATTGGTAAATATGTAAGTTACTTAGGCCATTATATACAAATTGTGAATAGAAACAAGAAAGATATACATATAATACCTTACAGAATGTAATTAACAGTGGCTTACACGTCAAAAATCTAAAATTTGCATGTATTCTCCATCTATTTTTTATTTTTTGCAGAAATATTTTCTCCTTTGCTTCAAAACTTTTAAAATTTGATACATCTAGTCTAGTATTTTCTCTCTCCCATTCCCCCCAAAGATGAATATATTGACTTTACAACAATAGGTAATCAAATATACTGTATTCATAGAAGTGAAAATCTCACAGGTTAAACCCAATATTCTATGGTTCACAAAAAAAAGTTATTTCTGTCTTCTTGAAAGACAGCTAATGGCAAAATAAATACACTGCTACCAGGCCAGCCTGAAACACAATCAATAAATTTACTTGCATAAACTTCATGGTAAATACCTATATACTGGGCCAAATCATTCAGAAGTTGCTTAGATTGTCAAAAGGATTATTGGATATTCTTTAGTTTTGCCTCTCCCTGGGGAGAAAATGGAAAAAATTACTCCTTCAGAAAATCTACCTCAATCTTCAGGTGATCATCTGAATGATTTCTGACTCAGTGTCTGTGCATATTGATTATTAAGATGGCCACAATCTCAAATCCACTTTGCTACTCTAAGCTAAAAATGATGTTCCTAAATGTAATTTAAAGATTACATCAATGTTCATGAAGTGAAGGCTACATATTAAATTTAAAAGAACATCCCTAACTTACTACTTTATTTATTGGTTGGCAAATGAGTTCTTCAAGAATGTTTTAGACTGAAAACATGTTTTAGACTGTGCTGAAAGGTCTCTAGCACACAGATTGGAAATATCACTGGCTTGTTTATTGTCCTAAATCACCCTGCTTTCTCTATGTCAAAGACTTCCTATGGAATTTGCTATCTAAGTAGTGCTTATTTCACCAATCTTGTCAATTGGAGCTTGTTAAAAAGCTGCTTACCTCCAAGTCATTGATGAAAACTCTTGTGTCAAAATGTTTAAGAGTATACTCCCCAAGTCACACTCTGTGCTTGCTACTAGCCCTCTAAACAAAGTTCATGCCTTATGGCGGAAATAAACTGATGGTTTGCAAATTACACCACGCAATGGGTCTCTTGCATATTTGGCATTGTGTCCTTGGAGTGATTTTCAGCATCACTGAGCAGAAAGCACATCACTTCCCGAGTAACAAGGAAATGAAGCACATACAGAGATTGACTTGGCCTCTGTTACATAAACTTTCTGTTTTAGATTTGCAGAATTTACATAACATTGGAACAAAACAATACTCTGCAAACATATTTGCGGTGTCAGTTCAATTTCCCTACAGTGCCATTCTAGTGTCAACCTTGCCAAGAGTTTCTCTGGTTGTTAAATTTTATGATATGATTTTTTTAATACAAAAATGTCCTTCACTTACTGTTTTAATTTACTGATTATTTTTAGAGCTTTTCTTCTTTGCAATAGATGCCTATTTGAAATTTAGGAACATTGGAAATTATTTGACATATTTTTATAATTGCTTTGATAATCAGTAACTTTTGAAATAGTTAGAACTCTCCTACTCCAAAATTAATTTCAACTAAAACTATATAAAGGAATTATGATTGATATATATGAGTTTTATATATCTAAATGTTTTATAGCTTTTCCCTTTGAAAGCCCAAACTCAAAGCCATACTTAAAAACTTGTGAAAGATTTTTTTTAATGATCAGTTACAACTTGTATTTTTTATCGTATATCATGCCACAACAAAAGTATTCATTATAAGTACACAAAGATGTTCAGTAATTCTGAAATAAATATAAAGAATAAAAGGATGAAAGTTTAAAACTACTAAGTAATAGAATGGTTATAACCTTCTTATATTTATTTAGATTTTCTGTATGTCAAAAGAAATAAAAACTACCTCCCAAAATTCTGCAATATTGAGCTAGCATCTTTTTTTTTAGTTTTCTCTATTTCATAAATGGGCTATATATATAAATGAGTTGTGCATTCAAACTGTGAATGAAGCACTTCCAATAATAATAAATTCAAAATATTCTTTGTTGACCTGTTTCCAACATGAAAACAAGAGTTTTAATCCATTATAAGAATAAAAAGATATATGATCTTTTCTATTCACTGATTTAGGTGAACATTAGAAATTGGGAGGTCACAAAGTAAACTTATAAATACATGAAGGATGGTTACTGTAAGAATTAAGAGAATCAAAAGTCAATACATCTGGTACTAATGTTTTCTCCAATAGGGAGATAAATTGTCGTTTCAGCATCATTTGAAAGAGGTTGTTTTTATAATCTAAGAAGACATCTTCATAATCATTATAATTAACTGATGAATTCAGTTCATCCTTACAGTCAGACTTTTATTTTTATGATTAAACTTTCAAGAACACTGGTTCTTAAAATTGATTCTGAAATCACAATCTAAATGCAGGATCAACCTAAATGCAGGACCACCACTGGCCAAAATGTGCTGGATGTATTGGAACAAAGTGTCTCGTCCTGTGGAGAACACAGCCGCACATGAGCCACAGCATAGTCGGAGAGGCCAGGCTTGCTTAGCACCTATTCCCCAGTTCAGCCTGGTGCCCTTGTGTGGGGCACAGTCTGCACAAATTTGTACATCAGTTCAAGAGAACTGATTCTTTTGGGCTTGTGAGCACATATCCTCCCTCTCCATGCCATAATTTCCAACCTCAGTGTAGTTGGTATTGAGCTAATGACCTCCTGGACAGGTATTACTTCCTGAAACAGAGCAGCAATTTGGGTGGGGCTGAGAATCTGGTGAAGCATTCAGTGGCACCCTGATATTTTTAGGATATCTTATCTGAATTAAGGGAAATTTATGACAAAATTGGGCTAGCACTCACATACAGTGCAAATGTTATCTATAACATAATATTAATATTTTCCTTCTTTCTCTTCTTGCTTGGATTCACTGGAATATTCAACATGCTGTCAAGGATGAAATATACTTAAATGAAATTCTGAATTGCGTGTATGTTGCCATCAGAGCATTGAAGGATGCCCAGAACTGCATTGACCTATTTGAAATCTCTCCCTGAGTGTACTTTACAGAATTACTTTAGTTCTCACGCAGATTTTTTTTAAATTTCAGGCCAACTAATATTTTGAGGGCAATGTACCATGCTAAATGTGCCAACACTTCAGAGGCAGGAATTGAAATAATGAAACACCATGACGAAGGTTGTCTCCTACGGGAGGGAAAACATTGTTGAATGCTTGATGGTATTTCCTCCTTCTGCTTTACGCAGATCAATGTCTCTTTTGCAAGATTATTTAAAAACAAGTAGTTGAAATACACTACTGAGAGGTCTGGGCCTCTTCCCTCCAGGGGAAGTCAAAGGAGTCATGATGAAACCCAAACAGCCAAAAAATTCACTGTGGGCCAGAAGCTCCAGCCCCTCTAGATTTTCACTCTGGTTACTTCCCTGACTTACTGGGATGCCAGGGAACTCACACAGGATGAGCTGATTGACGCTGTCCTCTGCACCGTCAGAGCTAAGGCAACAGCTGCTCACAGGATCAGTGATCATTACTTGGCATTCTTCCATTCATGGGAGGGACTCACCTGAGAGTGCTGGTTTCATTTTGTATCGTGTTAATTCTGACTTCTGCATATTACAGGTTACTAACACAAATCACATCAGTGCTTTTCATAGATTTTCCTTTGAATCACATCAATGACTAAAACCGTTGCCCTCAACTGCTCGCACATATTTCCATAGAACAACTGCCCCAGAGCTATGCCATTTGACTCTGCACTTTGAACCTTCAATCCTTGCGTTTAGTCCCATAGCATGAGAAAGACACTGTGCTTTGAGCTGGACACTCTTCATAGGTGTTGTGAGATAGAGGGACAAAGCCAGAGTATCAGATGTGGCATTTTTTTTAGTAAGATTTTCTGGGATTTTTCTTCCCTTTCCCTCTTTCTGTCTGGCTTGTGCTTGTGTGTGGCCTTTCTTTCTGCAGTTGAAAGCTAAAAGATGGTGGGATCCAACTGTGTCACATCTTATTCAAGTTGGCGTTTGTGGCAGCAATAACGTTCTGTGTTCATTCAGCTGCCCACAAGCTAGTGTTAGTGAGTTGGCAGAGGGTAGTGACTCAAAATAAACTCTCCTCTCTTTTCTCCTCTGCTGTCAGGGAATCTCACAAGAAGTCAAGTTGTCTTGCTTTTGATTTCGGATCAGTTTCCACACTACCTTGAGGGTTTTTAAGGGATTTTATCGTATACTTTGGAAACCACTATTGTAGATTGTACCATTCTTTTCTGGAAAGTTTGGTAAAATCAATTATCACTGGCAATCTGTCTCAGCTGCTCAGCAACAAAACATGTCCGCTGAACTGTATTTGCACGTAGAGTAGATCAGGCTCATATCTCTATATTGGAATGTGTTGACATTGCAAAGGAATATAATGCAATGAAAGTTGTACTCTTATTGTACTCCAGTTGTATTCTTTTTGTATTCCAATTTCTTCTTAAACTCTTACACAATTTTTTCTAAAACTTACGTTCGTTCATTATTTTCAAAAGTACTCTGATTTTGTAAACATTTAGTTACCCATGTTATAAAGGGCACGGAATGCTTAAGACAAGTTTATTATCTAACCTCAAATATTTGAAAATAAGTTAATGAATAATACCTTAAAAATTTGAAAAGCTAAACTTTCATTACTTCATAGTTGGTGTTTAATTGGTCTTCATGGTCCAATATAGTTAAAATTAAAAAGAGTTTGAGGCAGTGCTTGGGATTTCAGTTTATAAATTTCAGTCAGCATTAGTAAGCTTATTTTGGTTTGGTTTGGTTTTCTGACGTAGATTATGCGGGAATGCTAGTGTTTTGGGAGAACTCTAAGTGTCATTTCAAATTCTTTGCAAAATGTTTAGTGAAAGAAGTCCCAGTTTAGTATCATTAATATTTAAGATATATAAATGAGATCTTATTAGAAGATAATCAAAGATTATAACTAATTTAGGAAATCAATGAAAGGGCATATTTATGCCAAGTTGCCCATCTACAAGTTATGACTAGAGTAATTATTTTATAGTTTGAACCATATAAAATTGTTGATAGAAATGTATGCTCCCATGGCAATGACTTCTGTGGGAAAAGATACTGCCTTGCGAATCCCTCCCATTTTCTCTCACAGGAGCTTGTAAACAATAAGGCCATAATTTGCATTTGTTTGCCTGCCTATGAAGCAGGTCATGGATATCTGGATCATCAAATAGTGTATTGAGTATTGTGGGCACCGTCAGTGTGGACTATGTGAACTTCCAGTCCTTGAACTCTACCTTTAGGCACTGCTTTGTCTACAACTTGGAGAACTTTCAGCCTTGAATTACAAGCTCATCCTATTCCAATTCATCTATTCACTCAACCAACACTCACTGAACTTGTGTTGCAGGCCCCATCCTAGGTGCTAGGTATAAAGCATGAACAAAGACAGCCGCAAACTCCATTTCTTATAGAGCTTCCAATCCCTCAAGAGGAGATGGACTAAAAACAGTTAAACAAGTGAGTAAGTATAAAGTCTTAGGTCATCATCAGTGCACACAGGGTGTTGTGCAGAGGGTGACCGGTGGTGGGGCAGACAAAATTAGATAATGTAGTCATGGAAAGGCTCTCTGAACAGGAAGCAATTTGAGATGAACCCTGAATGATGGGACAAAATTAGCCAAGTGCAGACGTGGGGAGTTTCCTGGCTGTGGGAAAACAAGGACGAAGGCCTATCTAGAGATGGAAAGAGGGCAGTGGAGCTGGAGCATGGTGACAAAGCAGCAGAGCAAGAATCGAGTTTGAAGACAGATGAAGACCAGCTGTGTAGGCCTTGTAGGTTCTGGTAAGGAGTTCAGACTTGATTCTAATGGAAATGGAAAGTATTGGAGGGTTTTTGGTAGCAGAGTAACATGTTTTGATGTACATTGTAAGCAATCACTTTGTAATCCACCTTGCATACTCTTCCAAATTTCCTAAATATTGTTCCAGGCATCACACTGCCTATTCAAAAGTCTTAAATGTCTCTAAAGTTTCATCAGAATAAAATGACGATTGTCATAAACAGTATACTTGACCTTCCACAATGTGGAGGCAAAGAAATCCTCAAATCTTACAAAGCACAACTTCCCTCCACACACTCGGCGCTACATTCAAACTCTTCTGGTCAGGATCTTCCTAAACGTATTATTTCCTTTCTTGCCTTCACAACTCTATCTTCACTCCTCCCCTGAACCACTTCATCCCTCATTTCTTCTTCCCCAAACTCCTTCTATTCTATTCCTACTATTTAAACATTTGTATAACTGCCGCAGATCATTCCCGAATAAATTGTCTTCTCCTTTACCACTCATTTGGCACTTTGTGAATCATGTCTTCACATTTTGGTACACGGGACCAAATAAATCAACTCTAAGTTTGTGATCTCCCATCACTAGCATGTAATCCTTAACATAATGGACTCACTTCAATGCTTGAAAAAAATAGTGATGTAACTTATCCATGATCAATATATGCTTATCTATCTAAACTTTTTTTTCCTTTGGCTAAAGTTTGAAGCAATAGACACCTTTCTGAGATGGCTAGTTGATCTGGGGTATAGTCCATGATCACGAAATAGAAAAAAATTTTAAAAATATGTAGAGGGAGTGAGCCAATGGCCTTGAACTCACTGGCATCATTTTTAGATTTCTGTCTAACAATTCTGGAATGTTCAATGTTTTTCTTTAGGGAAATAAAGAACAACATCCAGGAAAGGATCTATTAATTTGTCTGAGATAGTTTCACCTCAAGCCCAAGAATTTTATAAATGAGTGGGATGAGCTCATCTTCCTCCTGGATACCTATTTGGAACAGAAAGCAACCACTGGCTGCAGTTTAAAAATAAATCAACATGGTCAGCCATGGCCTCTTCCAGCACTTTCCATCAACTTAAAGTCAATGAAATAGATTGAATTAGCTTTACTAAACTTTTGTATTTGCGTGCCTTGGATGATGAAAAACATCTAGACCATTATTTTGCTTTATGCTACCTTCTACCTTAGATGTCATGTGTTCCTTTAGTGATAAGGATAAAGCCTTTCATAAGGTATTCCACTTAGAAACATCTTATGGCCTTACAGAGTAAAGATCCGTGTAAGAGTTTGGTAGCCAATAAATATTCTCAACGGGATGAAGTAGATCAGGGAATAGAGAGTTCACATGGGCTTCTCACTGAAGCCCAACAGACCCAGAGAAAGCACAACTGAATATAGAGAGGAAGAGGCGGAGTTGGAGCAAGAGAAGTCGTGGGGGCAAAAGAAAAAAGAACAGGTAAATCTAATAAATATGTCCAGAAAATAACTGAGTATTCTTTTTGATGCGTGGAGCTGGCTAGAATCTAACACAGAAGAAGCCAATCAAGTTTTTTACAATAATTTACTGTCAAAATAACTACCATCCTGGACCAAAAGGGACTATTACTTTTTTTTTATTGAGGTAACATTGGTTTATAACATTATATAGATTTCAGGTGTACATCATTATAATTTGGCTTCTGTATACACTACATCGTGTTCACCACCAAAAGTCTAGTTTCCATCTGTCACCGTACAAATGGCCCCCTTTACCCTTTTTGTCCTCCCCCCACCCCCTTCCCCTCTGGTAACCACCTTATTTTCTCTGTATCTTTGTGTTTGCTTGTTTTGTTGTTTTGTCTTCCACATATGAGTGAAGTCGTATGGTAGTGTTTGTCTTTCTCTGTGTGACTTATTTCTCTTAGCATCATACCCTAAAAGTCCATCCATGTTGTCATAAATGGCAAGATTTCATCTTTTTCATGACTGAGTAGTATTCCATTGTGTGTATACATATATATATATATATATATATATATATATATATATATGCACCACATATTCTTTATCCATTCATCCTTCAATGGACACTTAGGTTCTTTCCATATCTTGGCTATTGTAAATAATGCTGCAGTGAACATAGGGATGTATAAATCTTTTCCAATTAGTGTTTTGTATTCTTTAGATAAATACCCAGTAGTGGAATAGCTGGATCATATGGTAGTTCTAGTCTTAATTTTTTGAGGAATTTTCATACTGTTTTTCATAGTGGCTGCACCTTTTCAAGACTTAAAACGATATTTGGGTTCAAAAGCATCTCTGAGCAGGACATGGGCAAATAAAACTGCTTGACCCACAAGAGGATGCATTCCCCAATGCTTCCTCCAGATGTGGAAAAAGAAGATAATGGAAAAAGAAAACTTCCCAGAGATAGAACCAGGGAGCCTGAGAGACAATGGATGAGGACACACCTCTAGGGATGGGGGACTAGTCACAGTGTGGGGACTGTCAAAAGGTCTTCACTTGGGGACTTTTTTTATCTGCTGTGAATCTCCCATTCTTCCCTTTCTGAATCAGATAGGTTACTGTGATATCCTGTCCTTGGTTTCATCCATGCTTGTATGAAGGATGAGTAGGATACAGATCATTTGTCTTTTCAGCCCATGTATCATTGGATCAAGAGAAGCCCTATCTAGGCCTGATGTGAAGCTGAGGTGAAGAGACCATAGCACCTCACCCAGAGGTCCAGGACATGGAACTTGACTCATGTCTTGGGTTTTTGTGTCTCCCTCAGGAAAGGACAAGTAACTTGCATATGAGAAGAAAAGTCAGCAGAACATCTGGCATTCAGCAGGGATGACTGTTGAACAACAGTAAACTACAGTAGGGTTGTTGACTAATATCCTGATTTCCCTCTCCTTATAAGCAAATGGCAGGATCGCCATTTCCAGCCTACGTAAAGCATGTTTGTGTGATTTGTTTTGACCATTGAAATGTGAACACTAGGGACTTGAAGGTGCTTCTGAAGAAAAGCTTTAACAGGAAGTGCCTGATTCATCATGTTCCCTTTCCCTGTCTCCGTTTTTGTCAAAATGGAGGCTCCTCAGTCTGGGCCACTGAGGGACTAGACTGAGATAACCTCACCTTTGGTCTTGTCAGATGAGCAAGAAATTGACAGTTTGTGTGTGTGTGTCAAGCTACAGCAATATCTAGCCAATCCTAGATAGCCAATCTAGTCCATTCCAGAGGGAAATAATCATAATAATTAAAAAAAGAGAACAGCATGGAGATACAAGAAAACAAGGGAGATCAAAAAGGTAAAGGAACAGTAAAACTTATATCCACTGCACCCAACAATCGAAGAATACAATATACATGTTCTTTTCAAACACATGCAGAATGTTAACAAACATTGACCATGTAGTAAGACATAAAGTGACCCTAAATATATTTCAGATGGAATATAAAACAAGACTCATAAAATTATAAAGGATTAGTATCATACACTTTCTCACAATGCAATTAATCTAGAAATCAATACTAAAAATTATCACAAAGAAAGCGCTAAATATTTGCAAATTAAGTTTATTTCTAAAGAACATATGGATCAAGGAAAAAATTATGAAAGAATTTAGAAATGATTTAGAACTGGACAGTAACAAACGTAAAATATCTTTTAAAAATTGTGGAGGGCCAGCCTCGGTGGCCTAATGGTTAGGTTCTGTGCACTCCACTTTGGCGGCCTGGGTTCAGTTCCTGGGTGTGGACCTACATCACTTATCAGTGGCCATGCTGTGGCGGCAGCCTACATACAAAATAGAGGAAGACTGGCCACAGATGTTAGCTCAGAGTGAATCTGCCTCAGCCAAAAAGAGGAAGATTGGCAGTGGATGTTAGCTCAGGGCAAATCTTCCTCAGGGAAAAAAACAAAAAAACTGTGGAATACACATAAAGCAGAACATATAGGCAAATTTATTTTCATAATGTTTATATTAGAAAAAAAGAAAGGCTGAAAATTAATGAACCAATTGCCATCTAAAGACATTATAAGAACAAAAGCAAAGCAAGCTTAAATAAAGTAGAAACAAAGAAATAATATATATAAGAGGAGACACTGGTGACAGAAAACAAATACACAGTAGGGAGGATACAAAGACAAAAGCTGATTCTTTGAAAAGAAAAATTAAATTAACAAAAGTTTGGTTTGATGGATTAATTTAAAAATGAGAGGAGGCACAAATAAACAATATTAAGAAAATGGGACTCAATTATTGATTCTGCAGACGTTAAATAGGTGATAAGAGGGTATTATGAAATAGCTTTTTGCCAATAATATTGAAAATTTCAATGAAAGGATAAACGCCTAAAATTATATAACTTATTAAAAGGAACAAAAAAAGAAAGAATATTTTTACATTATCAAGGAATTTGAAACAGCAATCTAAAATCTTCACACAATGAAAACTCCAGGCACAATTTGATTGATAAATTCTACCAAACTTTAGGAACACATGATTCCAATGAATCACAAACTATTCCAGAACACAGAAAAAATAAAGAACAATTTCCAGCTCACTTTATAATAGGGCAAGTGTAACCTTGATACAAAATTTCACAAGGACAAAGGAGAAGGAAAATCATAGGTTGATCTCATCTCACTCATGAACATAGAAGGAAACATCTTAGACTAAATATTAATAAAATAAACCTAACAACTCCTAGGAATGCAATTTTTCTTTTAACTTTAGAAAATAAATGCATCAATTTGTCACATTAACAGATTAAAATGGAAAAATCATACATATTATTATTGTATTAAATTCAGAAATAGCATTTGATAAAATCAAATATGCAATCTTGGTTTTTTTAATGTTACAAAACTAGCAACAGAAAGAAAACTTGTAATCTGATAAAAATATCTACATAAATCCTAATAGTAGAGGCTTTATTTAATTGTGAAACATTGAAAAGATTCCTTTAAGGTCTGAAATAAGAAAAGAATGACCACTAAATCCAATTCTATTCAGTATTGTACTTTAGGATCTATCCCCTACAGTATAGCAATATAAAGAAATAATGTGAGAGCAATTTTCATCTTTCATCGTCTTCATGATTACATTCACACAAAATACGTAAGAACCTATAAGTATATAAAATGTATAACAAAAGTTTAGAGAGTATGCTGATATAAAATCAATATGGAAAAAGAAATAAAATATATCAATAGAATTGAATATATCCATAAAAATTTTTGTATAATATTTTAAAAAGCATCAAAAGATAAAATACTATGTGTAACCATTAATGAAATAATTATAAAACTTTATTGATAGAAATTGAAGAAGTTTAGGTAAATGGAAGAAATACACCACCATTGTGGATTGGAAGACTAAATATTGTAAAGATGTCATTTCTCTCCAAATTGAATTATAGATACAAAGTAAACCAACCAAAATCTCAGTAGAGTTTTCCTTGGGACACTTAACAAGTTTATTCTTAAATTTTTATGAAATCACAAAAAATCCAAATGAATAAATATTAAGATAAAGACATTTATGGAATTAGGTTTATTGTGAATCTACAGTAAATAAACAGTATGGCGTTTTGCTGGGATAGAAAAACTAATGGAACAGGATGAAAAACTCAGAAATAGACTCATGCAGATGTGCATACACTTGATTTATGACTAAGCAGGCATGGTAGACACTGGACCGTAAATTCTGCTGGGGCATTGGAATAACGGGAAAAAACAAATTAAACTGGCAAATTTAACTGTAAGTAGATTAAAAGATCTAAATGTGAAAGACGAAACTACAAAACTTTTTCTAGAAGAAATTTCCTTTGTAATCTTACGTGTAGGTAGAGAATGATTCCTTAAACAAGATATAAAAAGTACAAACCATAAAGGAAAAAATTGTTCGATTTGACTACGGTAAAATTAAGAACTTCTCTTCACTAAATGACACCATAAAGACAGAGAAAAAATAAAACACAAACTATGAGAACGTGTTTGCAAAATATATAACTGATAAATATATTTTTAAAACTCTATGAATCACTAAGAAAAACAACCCAATAGGAGAATTTTTTTTAAATGCTCAACATTATAAAGAGTCAAGGAAATGCAAATTTCAATGAGATAGCATTTTACATCCACCAGTCTGGAAAAAGAAAATAGTGTGAAAATATAAAATTCTATAGACGATGTGGAAGAGAGGAAACTTTCAATGACTTCTAGGTGTTTGTAAATTGGTACAAGTGTACTGACAAACGACTTAGCATTTACCTATAGTTGAACATGAGCATGCCCTACGTCAAGGTAGTTCCTGCACATAAACATGCTACACCAGGAGACAAGTACAAACATGTTCATAGAAAAATTGCCCATGATTGCCCCAAACCGGAAGTAATACCACCATACAATGGTAGATGCCCTGTGTGTGGCATATTTACGCAATGGAATGCTCTTGAACAGTAACAGTGAAAGAACCACAGCTAAATATATCAGCAGTGATTAACCTAAAAAGATAATGTTAAGTGGAAGAAGCAGGTTGCCAGTGGATATATATTTATAGTACAATTACATTTATATAATATTGAAAATCAGGCAAAACTAAACAATATACTGTTTACAAATACATTCATGGATGAAATCATTAAAAAAATCAGTGACATGATTATCATAGAATTAAGGATACTAATTACATGTTTGATGGCAAGCAGAGAAATGCAGAGGGAGAGGCACAAAGCTTCTAAAATACAAGGGATGGTCTATGTTTTACTTTGAGTGTCAGATACATTTAAAAAAATAGTTAAATTTAACTAACTGGAATAATGCACCTATAAAGTATAACATAACTTTAAGAAAATAGAAATGGCATTATATAAAAAATAAGACATGAAAAGAATCTTGAACTTAAAATTCTGGAAGATGTCAACAAACACTAGAGGTAAGGAGATTTGAGTAGGGTACAGCAAAAGTTTGCTGAATCTCATTTTATTTAGGGAGGACGTTTCAGATTTTTAATAATTCTTTACAGTGATAGAAAATATAGATTAAATATATTTGGTAAAAATATAATGGTGACTATACAAATAGAAATATACTGTAGATCTTTCAAATGCCTAGATAAAGGAAAATAACAAATCTGGAAAAAAGACGAAAAAGGAAAAAAGAAGTTAAAAAAGAAAACAAACATGATGGAAGGAATAAAGACAAATATATCAACACTCACAATGTGTATAAATGGACAGAGCGTATCTATACAAAGAGTTAACTTTTAATACATAAACTTTGTTTTTGATTATAAATGTTTGCAAAGGAGCATAAGGGAAATTGTTCTAACAGAGATAAAAATATTGTATTCTACTTTAGTAATTAAAACAGTGCTATATCCTAAGGTGAACTCACCAGTTGACGTACAATCACACTGCTGTACAAGAGATGGGTATCAAAATCTTTCTTAAATGTCTTTTTTTAGCAGCAATTCTGTGGAAGTGTGAAGTAAGCCTGGAGGGTGGTGGGGAGGGAGGGGGGCAGAGTGGCACTCCCAGAACTCGGAAGTTCAAAGACAAAATTCTAGTTTTGCCTAGTACTTTCCCAAGTGATTCTGATTTGACAACGTGTATAAAACTGTATTTGGGAGATTATAAGGAAAATGGCATTTTATACACATCCACTCCGTGTATTCAAACTTAAATACTTTGGAAATCTAAAAGAATTGAGATCATTTTGCCCAATCCTCTTAAAGTATAAAGTTCTGGATTGAGTTAATCTGGTCAATTTAGAAACCAACGACCTCTTTTCAGATTGTGAAATAAGAACCAACTTTATAACACTGGAAAAATACAGCACTCTTTCCTGACCCAACTTTTCCCTTCTCCTTCCCTTTTCACACTGCTGTCTATAACTGTGGTCCATAATGAAGAAAATATCCTTTTCTGTAAATATTCCCAACACTTCTTGGCCTTAATTAAAACATAACTTCTCCTTGAGGCATCATTTCTTCTGCTGCACTGTCGAAAAGAAGATATTCCTTCCTTCTCTCCACCCTTGTCTTCTCCCTCAACAAATGTGAGATGGGATCAGTGTGTTTCCAGCTACTTTTAGATGATCAAGTTCATTAATAAAACAGCTGTTTCTTTGTGGTTTCTACTTGCTGACTATACCACTTTCCTTTCCATTTGTCTCTGTCCTCTACCTACTTCTTGGTTCCTCCTCCTCAGTATTGAAAATGCTGACAGTTGGTTCAGAATCTCGCCAAGCCCCACCATAAATCTGAGCCACATCAAGACGCGTGAAGACAGTTCATCTAACATCCTAGTTTCTTTGTAACTTGTTGATTATTGTGTATGTAATCCACTCCAGCCCTCCTCTCATGGATACATCATGGAATATCTCATCTTTTAGAAATGCACCAGCTATGAAATAAAATTTCAAACTTCCTATTACCTGATTATTAACGTCAATACTTAAATATCACTGGCTGTATCATTCTCAATGAACTCATTTCATACAACATTTCAGGACATCAGTTCATTGACTCCCTTTCTTTCTCCCTATCAATCTATTCCTGATTGTATGCTCTCTCTGTCTAAATAAGAAGGAATAGTCAAGAACTTCAAACCCCTTTGACTTAAGAAACGTCTTTTTGTTTCATTTGCCCAATAAAGCCTCAATCCTGGATGAGCTCATCTGTCTTATCCACTCCTGTCCCTAGCCTCTGTGCATTACTAGAGTAAACTACACAATAATACAACAAAAATTGATAGCACTATAATATTCGTGGTCATTGTGATCAACTGCGACCTCAACACAGCCTTACAGTCTTATGATATTTCCCTAGTGCATTATATTTCTGGTCCTCCACTACCATATTTTGCAATTTCTCCTCTCTTAAAATTTCCACCTTTCCTTCTGCTTTACTGTCTCACCCTCACAATGTGGTCTTGCCTCCACTTCATAGAGAAAATAAAAACTTCAAGAGGAAACTTCCAAAATCTCTTGCCTCTGTTAAAAAAAAAAAAAGAAACTGATCCTTCTACCTCTGGTCTAAATCATATAACTTTCCTTCTGCTCTTTAACTTCTCTATGCTCTACTGACTTCTTCCCTTCAGTATTCAAACAAAACCAAATCTTCCCTATCTTAAAAAAAACGAAGTTTTTCTGACATCACTTTCTATAATCACCACCCTGTCTTCCCTATAATCACAAACAAATTTCATAAAATATTTTTAACATATCATAAAGTAAATATACCTTCTGTGAAAAGTATTTTACTGCCAATGTTACATATGTCAATAAAGGTAACAGAATTGACTCAGTTGCCCAAGACTCAAGATGTCATATTCATCCTTCATATATTCCTCTTGCTTGTTCTTACATATCATTGACCAAGTCCAGTTACTTCTACATCCAAATAGTTGTTCAGTTCATTAACTTCTTTCCATCCATCATTTCTCACTTAGATTTCTGCCTCAGCCTTCCAATTGGTCTCTCTCTTCCAATTGGCCTCCAGTCTTACTCTCTGTGGCGCCAGACGTCGCCATCCCATGTAGGACCCTTGCGTAGCTATCTGTTGTCCTCACATTGAAGTCCAAATCCTGTAATATGGCTTTCAAAATCTTCTACCATCTGAAAAACACTTTGTATTTCTTTAGCCTTTTCTGCCGTCTCTTTCCCTTCTAATTCAGAAATCTAGCAAAAGCCAATGTCCTTTAGTTCTTTGCACTCTTTATTTCTCATCCCTTTTCACCACTCTCTTAGAGTATGCACTCCTTGTGGACTGGATATACATTTTTGCTTGTTTGACACAAAATAACAAATCAGCTACCCCCCCACCAAAATATGCATCTTTTCTCTTTCTTTTCCTCTTCAACCTATAAACTCTGCTCATCCTCCAATCTCTGTCTAACTGTCATATAAACAGGAGAGTATTCCTTATGTCTTAAAACAGATTAGGACATCCCCCTTCCCCACTATTTGTTTCTACGACACCTGCACTCCTCTAATATCACATTTTATTTACCATATTTTATTTACTGTATTCGTTCGTACCTGCGTAACTGACAGCCCTGAGACCAGGGTCTGTAGTTGCCTAATTTACAATTGTTTACCCAATGTCTGACATAGTAAGTACATGTATGTAGTAGATCATATATGCCTTGAATGAGTGAACACATGATTAAATACAGGAATAAATTTCTTAGACGTTGAAAGAGATCATGGTTTCTATCTTCTATGGTAATCACAAAATTTGAAAATAATATTTTCCTAAAATCTTACAGATAAAGATGAACGATACAAATGCTGGCAGAGTCAAAATATAACTAAATGGAAAAAGAAGTTTTTTTTGTCTATTGCAATAATTTAATGAAACTAAATGAAAACCTATAGGATATGAAAGGGGACTTTATTTTTTGCCTCTCATCAGAGTATTGGCATTATTTATTAATAATTTTTATTATTACTTTAATTGTTTTTCTGTCGTTACCTCCATTTAATAATGGTGACCTTAGAAATTGCTAATAGTGAGCTCTTCCTTTTAAAATGTTTTTAGTTCCTTTAAAGTGCCACTCTTGTTATGTGACTCTACCAGTTATAATGTTTTAATACCCTTGGTGACTTTCCACAGTTTAAAACAGCCATTCATTTACAGTCTCAAACCGTAGTTTAAATTCTTTGTATCTTGCTTGTTGTTCTAACATCAAGGAAAAAATATCCTATTTTTCACTCACTAATTCTTAAGTGATATCATTGTCTACTCATTTTTTTCTCAGCTTCTTTATTATTATTTTTAATTGTGTATATTTAAGATATATAACATAATGATTTGATACACATATACACAGTGAAATGATTACTGCAATCAAGCTAATAATCCATCTCCTCACATAGAAAAAGAAGTTTATCAATCTCATACATCCTTACAGAAAATAAAAGATAAACAATAACTCCTAAAAAACATTTTTAAAAATCCTGTCTTCTCAGTATATTTTTCCTTTCATTTATTAATTTAACAAATATTTATTGGAACTCCAGGCATTATGCCATGTTTTTGATAGAGTAAACAATACAATGATAATGCTTTGTACGTATTACATCTGATGATTTAATTCTAAAGCTAGAACGATGTGATTTTTAAAATAAGTTCAGCACATAGCTAAGATGAAATATGAACAAAATCCTGCATGATGAAAAGGATTTAATAGCTAGAAACTTCTGACTTATATATTTGGAATAGAAATTACATGGTAAAGAGACTCAAGGGAATAACTACCTTGATTTAACACTGCTGGACCCTTCAGCATTTGGCTGACGACCAATGGAACACACAAGTATTATAAACCCAGTCATTGAAAAGAACACTAAGACTCACTTGCCATTTTTCTTACATAAGCCAAGAATCCATTTGCTATACATGAATGCAGAAAAATAATTAAGGTAAGGTGACCCCAGAACAAATGCTGACATAATTTTCTCTAGCTGTAATCAAAGTTTTAACTCAAGATTGGAAGTAATGGAAAATGTAGGTCTCTATAATCTGAGAAAGAACTGGAAGGGTCAATGACACTCAAATTTTCCTACCTCATTTTTTATGGACTTCATTATATGAAGGATACCATATTAGGAATTATCATCTATTATAGATATATGATCACATATAGTTTTCTGTATAATTATATAAAACATGAGAATAAGATAACTAGTCTCATGCAGGTATTCAAAATGCCAACAGTTAACACTAATTCATTTTACTAAAAGTAATAAATTCCCATTATTTTTCATTCAAGAATAAATAGAACTTTCCCTACAATGGTTAGTCATTTGGAAGATAATGTGAAAACTAGCAGGTACTTGGCTCTGAAAGAAATGCAACTTTGCAAGGGTTCAGATGAATTTTTCTAAGTGTGAATTTTCATTGGTTTCTTCGCTTTTCGTGACCTGCAGAATGCTCAGAGAAGCTTGAACACAAAAAATATTTCTCTCTTCACCCTGTTCCTTGCCATTGGCAAAGCCTGCTTATTTTCACATGTTTCAAATTAGCTGAATTAACATGACTGGATTTGTTTAGCAATGACTTCAAATAACTGGGCCTTTATCATGCATTTTTGTATACCAGTACTATTCATGATATTATCAAAGACTGAAAAATAATATTTTTGGTAAAAGCTGAGCAAAATGGCAAGGGATGTGATAGCAACGATAGCAAATTTATCACGAGATGGTGGTAAGAAGAGTTAAGGAAATGGAAAACTGAATTTTAAGGCTAAATATGATCTTTCAAAGAAAATATTACAAAGTATGTGTGTGAACAAATATTTTCAGAGCTAGTTTCTATTAATTAGTAATAGGTTAAACATTTTCTCTTCTACAATGTATTTAATACCTGCATATTGTTCTACCATAATTATGAACCATAATTTATTTATCCATCCAACACTGGGATTTTGTTTGTTTTCAGTATTCTATTGATCATGAATCACACATTTTTGTATGCATTTCCAATTATTTCCATAGAATACGTTCATCGAGTTGTAATTGTTAGGTCACAGGGCAGTGACATATCATTTAGAATCGTGGGAGCAGGTTCCACACTGTGTTGCTCATCAGTTGTAAATAGGACCGCTTGCCACCTAAAGGTAGCCCTGCGTAAGCTCCCCGCTAAGGTCCACAAGATATTATTTACAACTCAACCTACCCTGACTCCAGCAAGACTGATTTTTTTTTTTTTTTTTTTTTTTGGTGAGGAAGATTTGCTCTGAGCTAACATCTGTGCCAGTCTTCCTCTATTTTGTATGTGGATCACCACCTAGCATGGCTTGACGAGTGGTGTAGGTCCACGCCCTGGAACTGAACCCACGATTCCTGGACTGCCGAAGCAGATCACATCGGACTTAACCACTACTCCACAGAGCCAGCCCCAGAAACACTGATTTTATAAAACTTCCTAATCATACTCATCTTTTATGAGTTGATCCACTCCTCTAGCTTCTTCAATAAAGAAAATATAAGTAGTTAAAAATTAATATTAAAAATAACTAAGGAGGGGCCTGCCCGGTGGCATAGTGATTAAGTTTGCATGCTCCACTTCGGAGGCCCAGAGTTCACAGGTTCAGAGCCCAGACACAGACCTACACACCACTTATCAAGCCATGCTGTGGCAGGCATCCCACATAAGCTAACACATGTTAGCTCGGGGCCAATCTTCCTCACCAAAAAATAAATAAATAAATATGGCGATATTATTTTCTACTTGCCCCACAAAAGGAAATAAAACCGTGACCTCAGGAAGGCTTGAAGTCCTATTTAAGTTCATTTACACTAGATAGAATAATTTCATATTCTTGAGAAAGTATACTGAATTATGTATTTAGCGATTTGTGTTTTCAGGTCATGAGTAATATTCATTTCCATTTGAATGAATGTGAGAGCAATTGATTAGACTGTGGTGTTGCCTACCTTGTCTGAAATATTCCCTTCCCTGGATAAATTGAGAAATTAATTAGAATACAGAATAATGGTTTGGCTTAACAAATCGGTATTAAACTAAGAGTAAAAAAATTGACTTCCATTTCTAGATAATAGAATAAACACATATATTTGCCTTACCTCCCTCCTGAAAGCATATTAAGTTGACTATTAAAGATGTACAAATCAGTAAGAAAAAAGAGCACACGTAGTGATGTTGGGGTACTCTACACATTTTGTTTTTCACAGCAATTGCACTCATCTTCAAGCCGCTGCAAACATTTGCTGCTGATTGACTCACAGCTGTGTTTCTCACAAGGAAAAAGATTCTAAAATGAGAATTTGGATGTGAATCAATCAACAGAAATGTAGCATTAAGGACTCTGTTACCAGTCGTGGATAGAGAATGGACAGCCCATGACTGCTGTAAGAATGCAGTTGTTAAAACGGTCATCATTAGTGAACCGGGATGGGCTAACGGTGGAAGGGAATCCATTGGCTAGTGCAGTATTTCTGTGCTTGAGAAGCATGAAGGAATAGATCATTGAATTGGGTGGCTGTGACTGAGTACCATCAATTCAGTGAAGAAAGATGACAGGCCCAGGATCATTAATCCCCAATTAAGGTCAAAATCTGAAAGCCAAAGGTCCTCTTTGCTAGCATGTAAGGAAGCCCTATCTCTTGCAAATGGAGAGCAGACAGAATGGAAGACCGGGCTCAAGACTAAATCATAAGAGTAGCGAAGATTCAGAGAAGATTAAATACTGGAGTATTTGTAGCAAAGTCAGATAAGTGAAAGGACTCACAATTTCCCACAGGGCATGTTCATGTACAGCTTTTAATAAAGGCAAAGGGTATAGTTCAGTAGGGGAAAGAGAATATAAGCAAGTCTCAGGGCCCCGGAGACTTCCAAGTGCAGCTAGTCAGGGTCCTTCTTCTTCACACAAGGTCATGCTTTGTCTCCGGACTGAGCCTCCAAGATTTATGCAAACTTGGTTTTGGGAGAGCTTCCTAAAAGTTTCTAGCAGGATCCTCCATTCTCTTATGGTCAGCTGGTCAAATCAGGCTGCATGATCACCTAGGCCAGATACAAGCCATCAATAAACAAACCAGCCCGGAGCCCACCAGGAAGTTCCAAACTTTAAACAGCATGTTACAAATCATTAGTTAGCCTACTGCCTTATCTGGCCAAGAGTCACTGCTATCCTCCAGGTATACCCAGAGAGAAGCAAGAAAGTGACACAGTCCGTCTGTAAAATAACCCCATCCTATGAAAACACTTAGCTCCTGCAAGTCTCCTATGCCAGTCAAATCCCTAACAGAGAAAGATTGGGACCCTGAGAATTGAGGTGTGAATATCTTAGCAGATGCAGTTTAAAACCTTGAACTCCAGATGTCGCTAATCCCACTGTCTGACAGAAGTGGCCCATTTATTATACGGCCACCAAGCAACAAAAGCATCTGGCAGCATTAGACATACCTCGTTTTTGTCTCCCCTTTAACAACTAAAATTTGGCATCTATCCACGAACAAAAGTGCCTCTGTGGGAGTTGTGGGATCCAATACCATATGCCAAGCAACCCAAGAGGAGTCTTGCCCACCTCTGCATCGGATAATAGGCACACAGACCTTGGTATGGACTGTGGAGCTGGCTCCAGCCCCTCATGGCCACAGTCTGGGAGCTCGTGCAGAATGTTGACTTGGGCAGACACCCACGGATGAGCCTTTGGAAAAGTCCAGGTTTCAGAAAAAAAAAGTTCTAGAACTCCACTGGAGAGAAAAAAAATAAGTTTGGATGCGTTGGAGAGAGTAAGAGGCACTTGCCAGCCTCACCTCCCCCCAGGGTGGTGCAGCTTAGCTAGAGGAGGTCAGTGTGTGAGTGTCCGGTTTCCCAGCAGGGCACAATTAGAAACTCCAGGAAAATCAGAAGCCAGGTAAGAAAATCATGGTATAAATATAAGGTTAATTAAAACATGTCATAATTTTAATAATAACTGAAGGAACATAGGAAAAGATCATTATTTTAACCTCCATCTAGAAAAGGTCTCTTTGAAGTAACCCAGCAGTGATGATGTTGGACTTGAAATGAAGAAAACGTAATCCTGGCATATCACTCAGCTCTGAAGAGAGCAACGTATACTGAGCCACAGTCATTTAGATGCTATTTTATTGGTTTCCCACTTTTAAAATCAACCTATAGATAAAGCATGGAGAAGTACAGCAGCAGGATATAAATACTACCAACTACCAAAATAAAGGCATAGGTGACAGAATCTAGGAGGCATTTTTGGAAGAAGAGAGAGATTAGAAGGCTATGACTAGAATGGAGAAATGGGAACATATGATTTAAATCAATTGGAATAAAATATAGAGGTTTAAATACCTTTTTTAAAATTATAATATGTAATAAACAAAATACAGTTAACATCATAACAGTCAAATACATCTGCACCAAGGGGAGGGAGACTCTTGTGGTGTGCAGTGAAATAGATGGGGCCTGCTTTCCTGCAGCAGGAAATCAGATGTTTTTGAAAGTGCATGAGCATCAAATGACCACAGAAACTCATTCCTGGAATTTTTACATAATTACATAAAATTCTTTAAATAACTTGTAACTGCTTGTTCTTAAAATATTTTAATGGCATCAACAAATTTGAGCAAACATTCTGAGTAAGGATAATTAATTGCACTTTGGATGTCAGATTGAGACACAAGGTTAAAGTTGTAAAAAACAAAAAGAGTAATTATTTTGTGGTTGCATAAAACATTCAGTTTTAACATTGCTAAAATCTATGTTACATCAATTATGTTAATAACTATAATGATAACTTGGATATTCTTAGTGAGGAGATAAAACTCCTGTAGGTGTTATCTCATGCATAACTATATTTCAAAACTCCTAGTTGGGGATCAGGGAGATTGAAAGTGATTCTACATGTTTATACGATATATGGGTAGCCTGAAGTCTATTAGACGCAGAGCTGAGCTGTTCTTTGAGATTATATCCTGACTCGGTCCCTTACAAGCTGTGTGATCTTGGGCAAGGACTTAATCTTCCTTGATCTCGATTTTCTCACCTGCAAAAACAGAGTAATATCAGTTCTTCCCTAACAGTGATTGTTACAGTAAAACGAGTTAACACAAAATTTCTCAAAGATTTCTTGACACATAACGAGCATGATTAGTTAGTTATTACCATCATCCTAAAGAAGGAACGAGGCTTTATGAGTTAAACACAGGAACAAGGTAACTATATGGAGGGCAGTAGCCTGTGTCATAGCTGTTATTATAGCTGTGTCAACCAGCTTGAAAACTAGCCCTCTGGATGCAAGTATGTATCAGAGAGAGAGAGAGGTTTAAAAATTAAGAGTAATTTCTCTAAACCTTAAAATACTGGGATACAAATAATACTGCTTTGTGTCATAGACAAGGAGAAAAAGTCATTCTCCATCCCGGCAGGCCCATCCCAATCCCCCAATGTTACCGTGCACTATTATAAAGATTGGCACAACGAAGCCTCTAGATAATGGCAGTGAATTTCTGTGGTCAGCGGAGTGGCAAGAGAGATTACTATAATGCCTGACAGGTCAGTGTGAAATGGCGTGATGGCCAGCAAACAGGACCGCATAATGCAGAGGGGTAACGAGAGCATCAGAGGCTAGAGGTTCTCTTTTTCTTTCTTAACCCACACTCTGCCCCCCAGCCTCTCTCTCTAAAACACAGACAGTCTTTCCAGTCATACTCTCTGCGGAAACTGATGGCCCAAAATATACTCATTGCTCCAGAAACTAAATGTTAGAATGTCTCCCGAATTGACAGCTCTCCAAGTCCCCAAAGCAGTTCAGGAGACTTATAGGGTAAACGTATTATTTTATCTGGGTTCATTAAATTCTCTCTCTACACACATCCATGAGTTAAAATCCATGGCATCCAACATAACTTATGTTCTAATATCAGACAAGTCCAAAAAAGAAATCTGTACTTCCGGGAGAAAGACTTTGTTAGAATATTCTCCTGTGTGATAGTTCTATAGATTTAATTCTGGAAGATAAATAGGTGATTCTAAACATTTTATAGCTGCGAGAAACTCCAGCTTGCTGCTAAGTCGTAATTAATTTAAATGATACACTTTCTTTCAATACAGAGTTTCAAAGGGAATATAGTGGTCAACTCAAATGTATTTCCTTCATCAAGAAAACTAAGGTTAAATTAGCTTGGATTTGAATCACTCTCTGAAAAGAAAGTTTTATATTTGTGGAAAATGCCTACATTTCAATTAAAATCCCAAATTTCCCTTTGCAATTAAGTCTTGACTAAAATACAAAGCACTAAACCTAGGGACCACAAAATGTGCTTGTCTTAGCCTCCTTCAGCATTTCAATGTAAATGTTTCCTGGATTCATAAAGCTAGTGGGGATTTTTATTGGTTACTTAAATATTTTTCTTAATAATTAAAAAGAAATAATGGATTTAAGAAATTTCTGGGCCGGCCCCGTGGCTTAGTGGTTAATTGCGTGCGCTCTGCTATTGGCGGCCCGGGTTCGGATTCCGGGGGCGCACCCTGACGCACCATTTCTCCGGCCATGCTGAGGCCATGTCCCACATACAGCAACTAGAAGAACGTGCAACTACGACATACAACTATCTACTGGGGCTTTGGGGAACAAAAGGAGGAGGATTGGCAATAGATGTTAGCTCAGAGCCAGTCTTCCTCAGCAAAAAAGAGGAGTATTAGCAAGGATGTTAGCTCAGGGCTGATCTTCCTCACACACAAAAAAAGAAATTTCAAAGCAAACGACTTTAGTCCATTTCTTTCTACTCCAAACCCCATCTGATCACATTTACCAATTTCCTATTTAGTCTCTTTCTATACAATATAAATAAATTTTATCAGGAAAAATAAATTTAGGTGGTAAACCTTGATTAATATCTAAGAAAAATTTCAATCTTACCTCTAAACAAGGTGCCAACTTTCTTGATTAGATACAAATCAGCATACTTTTTATTTTTAAGGTAAATATTGTAGACTAGGCTGAAAGTGGTCGTTTCTTTTTTAAGCTTTTTCACCATATTACCAAGTCTGACCTATACATAAAGTAGAACAGTGATATTAAAGGAAAAATTAGATTTAAACGGAATGGGATTCTCTCTTAGTTCATGAGTAATCTTTGGAGAGTTTAAGAATCTGTAACATTCTGTTCATGCATTCCTTTGGGAAAGCTTCCTGTCCTAGTTAAGTTTCAACAGATTGTAGTCATACAGAAACAAGTCTCAACTCTCCTGTCACTGGGCAACCAATGAACTGACGATCTGGCCTCCTGGTTTGATAAAAACTTTCAGGGAGCCAGAAAAATCCTGGCAAGTAAAAGAACATCACTCAAATGGAACTCAGAAAAATTTTCAAAGACATGTTACATTCAAACATTGTTTTATAAACAACTTGGATATTTCACACACACATAACGCACACACAGACACACAACTTAAAATTCCAATAGGAGGCTTCAGATTCAACAATTAAGGATGATGGTTTGGATGACCTTAGAATTTATTATCCTAATCAGGACATTTTTTAAGCGTGAAAGGAAGTCCTATTAATTATTACACTGGGAACACTGTAAACCAGGACAATCTGTGACAAATCAGACGGGTGCAGTCACCCTAATGATAATGAAAGGAGAACTGGGAGATGTTCTCTTGGCTAAATAAATCTATGAAAAGATAAAAAGTATTGATGGCTGACAAATGAATTCAGTCATAGTTGCATTTTTATGTTACCTCTAAAAATAACACATCCCAATGTTCACCCTAGCTATGATCTAATCATTTATCTATCATAAATTTTGACGAATTTTCCAAATCTGAAAATGGCCTCAAGAGAAAATCATTTGCCAGGAGATTTATTTGGATTTTGCTTGATGTAGTAGGACCAAATCCTTGCCAAATGAGTAATCACGAGTATAATTCCTACAGCGTGAACTCCACGTAGTCGAAAGGGAAGTACTATCTCCACGCAGTTTAAAACCTATTAAAACTCAATATTCCAAGGAAACAATTAATCCTGAGCAATCTTTCAAAAGTATTGGCTTACTAATTTGGAATTTGGTCTCACTACTATAGAAAAGTTGGAGGCATACAACAGTGATTTTTCAGTCTTTCACCAAAAAGAATTCATGCAATAAGGAAGCTGAAATTGTCCAGCAAGGGAAAAGAGATGGGGTCTTTGCCTTGTGAATAATGTGGAGGACGCCTGGCCCAGAAAGAGAGTGAATCCTCAGAAACAAAGAGAGGAGGGCTGTCGGGATCCAAGGGTGCCTGGACTCAGTTGCCCTCTTGCAGGCCGTGATCAGATGATAAAACCTCCTTGAAAGGACGAGGCAGCAATAATGGCTGAGATCTGAGGAATAATTATCACAGTATTACCATCCTTGGAAAAATTCCCAGTGCCAAGTTAGCATGGAGGAATTGGAAGCCAGAGCTTCCCTTACATGAATAGATGGTCTAGGCTGAGGGGAGCTTGTGCCCGGCCACACATCTTCTAATACTCCAATCATTACTGTAGCAAACAGCTTCTAGCACTTTACCCTGGTCCCATTGTGTATCTATTTCCTGCTTTTTGCTCTGGGAGATGGAACATGTTGTGCATGTACAGTCATGTGTCGCTTAATGACAGGAATACTTCATGAGAAATGCGTCGTTAGGCGATTTTCGTCATTGTGCGAACATCACAGAGTGTACTTACACAGACCTAGATGAACACTCTATGTTGTGTACACCTGAAACCAATATAATACTGTGTGTCAATTATGCTTCAATTAAAAAACCTTCATAATTAGTTCTATATTTAATCCCTACCAAAGATAAAATCAAATTCCCTAGAAATCAAAGCTTTAAAGCCCCTCTAAACTTTGCCATATGGTATCATTTTTTTAATTGTCAGAAGTCCACTGAAAATGGTACTTTGTTGGGGGACAGTCTCAGGTGCACTGAACAGGGATCCATACATTACTTATCACGTCTACAACGTTAGTAATGAGAGGGAGGTTCTAACACAGTCATCTCAAAATACTATTTACTCCCTTTAAGTGTTTTCCACTGTCCTGTCAGTAAAGATAAATGAGATTAATTTTAAATTTTTGGAATGACATATTGTCTCTAGGATTGCTTTGGAAATCTCTTTGCCCCTAAATATTGAAGATAATTGGAGATAATTTGACTAATCTGAAATATTATTACATTCAAGGGAAAAAAACCTTGAAAATATATCTTACTCGAATGGGTACAAATCTTTCAACAGTGAGAATAGAGTTAACTGAATTATAAAAACAAATAGTCATGAAGGAAAAATGCAGAAGAATGGGAAACCAAACACCATCTTAATAAAAACAAATGAAGACAGATTGGAGCACAATACCTCATGGAAATGCTTTTGGTTAATCATTACCAAGAAAATGGATATACCTCTGTCAAAAAAAGAGAGGTGAATTAAACACAGGAAAATTATCTACACAATATGTAAAAAAATTATGTTTTATTGCATGAAAACACATCAATTCTTCCTATTACAAACTCCCCAATGAAAAGAAAAGAAAAGAAGTTGGAATCTAAACAGCGTGATATTAACTGGAAGTTTAAATTCACATAAACAGTTTGCTATGTTCAAGGCAAATATTGGAAACATGAAGATAAGAAGGAATGTGTTTCTACATTCAAATTGCAAGTATTTACTTACCTCATTAAGGAAGAAAAAAATACAGAGAATTAAAGAACTAAAATAAAATCTCTGGCCTTTATATCACCCATCCCCACCAAACTAATAGTTTTTCTCAGTAGAGTTATGTGACCAAATCCCAAGTTCACTTCTCTTCCAGGGATCTTCTGGGTAAGAGTTAAAGATTTATTTATTCATATGGAAAATATTCTAAGGTTCAAGATATATCTACAAGGAATTCTATTTTGGTTCTACATGCTAAGCCAAAATTGTCATTTCCAAAGGAGTATTTAACTTGAGAATTTTCTGGTTCAAGCTATTTCAGGTTTTTACCAGTCTGTGCAGGGCTTTGTAAGGACTCTGGAAACATCAGTCTCCAAACTTACCACTGCTGTGAGCATGGTCGAGAGAAGAGGAAAGAGAGTTCACTCTGAATCTTCCTCCTCCATCTTCTCTCTCTCTCTTTCTCTCTCCCTTTGTCTCTCTCTCCATTTAGGAGCGAGGGGCGTTGATGGCGAGAGAGGCAGCATTGAAACAGATCTGACTCAAGGGGAGAATCTCTGAGGATAATACCTTTGAATTCATAAGCATGTGACTCAAAAGTGTGAATAGGGATAATCTTCCCCTAGATTCACTCTCCTCGTCAGGAAACTCCACAGAAACTTAGAGTCCTTTAAGTTCCAGGCAGAGGGTGTCTCTCACTGAGGGAAGGGCAGGAGAGCTGAGAGACCCCCTGAGGTCCAAGCACAGGGGGCTGGTAGCAGTGTGGAGTAGGATAGGAGAAAGACACCAGAGTACCAGGCCCTTGGATCCCAAGCTCTGTTCGTAGCTCTCAATAGGACATTCAAAGAGATTGCAAACACTAGTTATTTTCCCTGTAAATGTCATATATCTATCAAAAGAAGAAACTGAAAAATGCACTAAAATATTGGAAAACATCCTGAACACATAGATGTTATCATTGAAAAATATTACTCCATTTCATTCAAATGATCTCTGTAGTACATAAAGTTCTTTCAATTAGTATGAAAGACACAGTTTTAAAGAAATCAATTTGCATTTCAGTTTCTCAGCCTCTTTCAAAATGTGTATGCTTTGAACTCTCCACCATTGACTCTCACCCCTTCTATTACTGTCTCTGTTTTTCTCACTCCGGCCATATCGTCCCTCTTGTTGTTTCTCCAACATGCCAGACGCGATCTCACGTCAGGGTCATTGAATAGGCTGTTCTCTCTGCTCGGAGCTCCCTTCCCCAGGAAGATCTCCTTTAAGTATGTGTTCAAATGTCACATACTCCATAAAGTTTATCACCCTCTTTAAAAGTGCAGCCATCCTTTCTCCAACACCACATTCTCGACTCTCTCTTACCCTTCTCTACTTTTTTTCATTTTCCCATTTCACTTATCATTTTCTTATATAACTTACAATTATCTCATTCATTAGATCTATTTTTCATCTTTTTCATCTGTTTTTCATCTCCTCCAGCTAAGTGTAAGCTCCATGTGGAAGGAGTCTTTATTTCTTTTCTTCACTAACATATCTCAATTTTCCAGAGATTCATGGTGCAGAGTAGGCACGCGTGATCAATAAAGATTTTCTGAACCAATGAATGAGTGAATGAATGAGTGAATCTCTCACTCATCCTGAATCTTATTGAAAGTATTGGTAGATGTTGAGAATAGGATGACTCTCAATGGGAAACAAATCCTTTGAAATTCAAGTTGTTCCAATTCATGATTTTCAATAAAACTAAAGGACATTAAAAAAAATGTCTTTAGAGGAAAACCTAAAGAAGTACATAGAAATAGAGATATTTTCAAAATTATTTTATGTTGTACATGAGCAAAAATATTTAAGACCATTGGCAAAGGAAAGAACCTAGAAGGAAACTGGAAGATACTGGGGAACTGCTCACTAAATCCATTTCCTCTTTTTTCTGAGGGCACAGCTTGTTACTGAGACCACATTACTGAGTCCCAACCAACAGAATGTGGGAGAAACTGATGTGCATTGCTTCCAGAACTAGCCCTTTAAAAACTCCTACCTCGTGATTCTCCATGCCCATTCTCCTTCACCGGCTTGAAGCAAGTGAGCATGGTCCCCCAGGAAGCCACCTGTTGAACATTGTGGAGGTACAAGATGAAGGAAGTCTGGGTCCATGAATCTCTGCTTAAAGAGTGTTGTTTGCCATCATGAATACCCGTTAGGACTTGACTTCAACATGAAGCATACTTGTCTTTGCAGTTCATGTATTAGAGTAGCTAGCATCACCTTAAGCAATACAGGAATGTTCCCACTGTGTTAAATAGGAAAAATTTTCTTTCAGAGACTAAAATTCTAGCATAGGTAAACAGGCAGAATCCAGATGGAAGTCTGAGAGCCCAGAAGGTAGGAAAGATGTTTTTCCTTGCAATGCAAGATCACAGATGGTGAAGGCTTCAATAAATGTTTCTAATAGGCCTCCTCCCATCAATAGAACTCATCTTTAACATGTTTTTGTGAAAGGAGGGAGAACAGCTGGATTGTTTGAAAAACTTGCCTCAGAAAGAAATGAGACAGGAAGCTCGTGGGTGAATTGCAAAGGTCTTCATTGTACCACGATGGGACTATTTTTAAAAGGCTCTGTGTTTTTTGGAAAATTCCTTCTTAAATCAGGTTTGGTTTTTAGCAGACAACTGCTTACCTAAGCTGGACCTCTAGAATTTAAGATTCTAATCATTATATAAATCCACTCCATAAAGAAGCCCTCAGTAATGATTTTTTCAGTCAGAATAAATTTTAACAAGACAAATCACTAACAAGTCTTCAATTTAATAAAAGGGGATTTTGAAAAGAATAGACTCCAAAAATAATACATTTATAAATCTGGCTCATCTGGAGCTTCAAAAGAGTTTTAAACATATGAATCTTTTTCTAAAGTGTCATAAATTCGCATATCCTAGAACAGAAACATCTGTGAAACACAATTATTTCATTCGTATTTGCTGGTGTAAAACTAGAAAACGGTCAAGCAGCTTAAATTATCAGATGCTCGTGAGGATGTTAAAATGAATTTCTTAATTCATACCCCCATCTAGAGACATTGTATATTTTTGTCACCTAAAATAACTATAGCCTCTTCAGAAAAGTAAGGATGAATGGTTTGAATAGCGGCATGCAAGGTTATGACAATTATCTGTCATTTTCCCATATTACATATCCTCATAATAGTCTACTTTTTTATATCATGTGAAAGGATAATTGGTTCCAGAAAGAAGTAGTGATTTATATCAGCAAAAGCTATAACAAAAGAGAATGGCTCTGAATCTATGGGAACAGATGTTGCCTCTGCCTACAATGTCCCTCTTCCCTTCTCTTCACTCTCAGAAACTCAAATACAACCACTTTGGTAATTACCTTTTTTCATGCTTTACACATAAGCAGTCCTTCTTTTGTACTCCCTGAGAAGTTAGTTTGTACATTGATTTTAGCATTTATATTAGTGTATTATAATTACTTACTTACATTTCCGACTTGTCTAACCAATTGTAAGTTCACATTTTCTTCTTCCTTGTATCTCCGTGCTTTATATACTGGCATATAGCAGGTTCTCAATGGATATATGTTAAAGCAGCATTTTTTTCTGAGTAAAACCATTTTATACCATTGGACTAATTCAAGTTTAAAATTAGAGATTTCAAAATTATATTCTCCCATATAATTAAAGATATTTCTGAAAAATAAATATTTATTCATTAAAAAATGTATAAAATTCAATAGCAAATGACTGGGGTTAGGAGCTGCAGAATAAAAACAGGCTAGAGTTGTACTGAACTCATCAAAGAATGAGTCTGTAGTTGGGACCAGAGCTAACCCAAAAGACCCACAGAGTGGAGGCCGTAAGAAGGTGCCTTGGGATTGTAGAATCAATAGCAAAAGCCACAAGTCTCCACACGCCATGAAATTAAGTTGAAAAAATGATCAAGAAAGGAGAAAGGCATTCAGTAGTGGCAAGAGCAGTGAAAGCAGAGGGAGCAACCGAGTCATCACAAAAGTGGAACAGCATTAAAGGGAAGAACATAGACCTGCTGTTGAGAAAACGAAAAACTGCTTGCTAATGTGGCACTACAAACAGAAAAATATTCTCGTTCCTATTTTTCTTAATTCCTATCAATCACCTCCTTAGAGTAAATTCCTACCAACCAAGCTGACCCAAGTTTACTTCCGTTCCTTGAAACCTGAAAGAGCCTAACAAAATATACTGATATAATGAATCACTTAAATCAATGTGTCTTTTCCAACTCCTTCCACAAACAAGTACCAAACTCTCGATATTTTTTTCCCCAGGGAAACAGTGTTCTAGATCTTTCATTTGATTCTCCTGCAGTTAGAACAGCAAAGAGGTTGTACTCCTCCTCTCATCTTACTGTCCACATTTGATTGCCAACTTCTAACAATTTTACTTCTGTTATAGATCACAAAATCGTCCCATGATCTTCCCATCTTCCTTCATATTCACTTAAGTCTTCCAAAATGGTCTGCCTGCATTTATTATTTCTTTGCTCTAATCCAAAAATATCTAAAAAATAAAACAACCAACACCGTTTGACGGTAACTATGGTTGAGTACTACATATACGAAAGTTAATAAGATAGGGCTGTGACCTAAAGGAGTCTCCAGATCATTATAGAAGGTATAGATTTGTACAAAATTAACTATGATGAATTAAGTATTTTCAAGTCAATGAGCAGCGTTTTCTAGAGGAAAGATGGAGGAGAAGTTGATTCTGTCAGGGGATAATATGAGGTCAAAGGATAAATTACATTGAGCACTGAAAGGTAAGATGTCATCATTGGTAATACACGTGATTCTACCAGATTTGTTATTCTGAGTAACAGTACTTATGTTAAAATAAAAATGAAAAGAAATTCAAGTTTTAAAAAAAATAAAATAATTTAATCGGAGTTTGCTTGGCAGTAGGCAGTGAGATTTGGGGGCCAAGAGATGAGAAGGGTTGCCTGAGAAGACCAACTTCCTTCTGGGTATTTGGGGGCCCATGGTATCTTTCGATACTTCCTGTCAGAGAAAGGAAACCAGAGTGATGTCAGCATCATGGTGGCATAAGATATCCCTCATTTTGTCCCCGCTGCCCCACAATAAAAATTTGGCATCCATCCATGGACAAAAGGGCCTTTCAGGGAACTGTGGGACCCAGCATCATATGCCAAGGGACCCAAGAGGAGTCTTGCTCACCCTTGTGTCAGGTAATAGGCAGACAGACCTCAGTCCTGGCTCTGGACCCTGCAGTGTCCCATGAACCAGCTCCAGACCTTCTCAGCAGTGGCCCAGGAGCCCCTGGAGAAGCCTGACTTAGACAATCACCCACAGATAAGAGAGCCTTTATGGAAGTCCAGGTTTCTGAAGAAGTTCCAGCATTTCGCTGGAGCAAAAAACATGAGTTTGGATGCATTGTAGTGGTTACTAAAACCTGGAGGAGGTTATTGCTACTTCAAATGAAAAGGCAACAACACAAAACTTCAAAGAACATGAACAATCAAGATAATATGACACCATAAAAGGATCATAAGAATCTTCTTGGATCCAAACCCAAAGACATGGAGATCTGTGATTTACCAGATAAAGAATTCAAAAAAAGCTGTTTTAAGGAAATTCAATGAGCCACAAGAAAGAAAAGATTAAGAACAAGACAAGAATGCCCACTCTCATCACTCCTATTCAACACAGTCCTGAAAGTCCCAGCCAGAGCAATCAGACAAGAAAAAGAAAAGGCATCTAAATCAGCAAGGAAAAAGTAAAACTGCTTCTATTTGCAGATGATATGATCTTATATATAAAAATCTTTAAGACTCCACCAAAAAACCGTTAGATCTAATCAACTAATTTATTAAAATTGCAAGATACCAAATCATCATACAGAAATCAGTTGCATTCTATACACTAACAATGAAATATCTGAAAAATAAATAAAGAAAATTATTTCATTCACAACATCAAAAATAAAATACTTAGGAATAAATGTAACCAAGGAGGTGAGAGATCTGTACATTGAAAACTATAAGACTTTGATGAAGGAAATTGAAGATGACACAAACGGAAAGATATCCTTTATTCACGGATCAGAAGAGGTAATATTGTTAAAATGACCATACTACCCAAAGCCATCTATAGATTCAATGCAATTCTTATCCAAAGTGCAATGTCATTTTTCACAGAACTAGAAAAAATGATCCTAAAATCTGTATGGAACCCCAAAAGACCCCAAATAGCCAAAGCAATCCTGAGAAAGAAAAACAAAGCTGGAGGCATCATACTTTCTGGTTTCAAACTATGTGGCATAAAAATAGACACACAGCTCAAGAGAACAGAATTGAGAGCCCAGAAATAAACCCTCACATGTATGGTCAACTAATATTTGATAAGGGAGCCAAGAATATACGATGGGGAATAGATAGTCTCTTCAATAAATGATTTTAGGAAAACTGGATAACTTATGCAGAAAAATGAAATTGGACCCTGCCCTTGATATCTGATCACCCTCAGTATCTGATCAAATTCCTAATCCTCCACCATCCCCCAGGCGACATGTGATTACCCTGGCCTGCCTTGGGCAAGAATCTCGTCTGTTTAGCCAGAATCCCCCCTTATTGCTGATGTTTCCCCTTAGTAATTTTCTATCCACTGACCCCCAAAGTGCTTCTTGGCTATAAATCCCACTTGTCTGTGCCCTGTTAGGAATTAAGCCCAATTCTAGACTGAGATCTCTTTTCCCCTATTGCAATAATTCCTGAATAAAATCCTTTTTTACCACTTTAGCTACTGTCCAGCTCTGGTTTTCTTTAACTGTAGATTAAAAGTAAAAGGATAGAAAATGACATACCATGCAAACACTAACCAAAAGAAAGTGAGAATAGCTATATTAATATCAAATAGAATTGACTTCAGAGCAAGGAAAATTACCAGGATTTAAAAAAATGATAAAAAGTTCAATCCCTCAATAATGCACAACAATTTTAAATGTGTCTTCAGCTAAAAATGGAACTTCAAAATACAGGAACCAAATCTATTCAAACTTAAATAAAAAATAGACATATCCACAATTATAGTTGGAGACTTTAAAACTTCTTTCTCAAGTAATTGATACAAAAAGTAGACAGAGAATCAGTGAGGATATAGAAAATATTTTTAAATTGGACTTCACCAAAATCAAAAACTTTGGCTCTGAAAAAGACATTATTAAAAGAGTGAAAAGACAAGCTACGGTCTGGGAGAAAATAATTGCAAATCACATACCTAACAAAAGAGTTGCACCTAGAATATATAAATAACTTTTAAAACTCAGTAATAAGAAAATAAACAACTCAATTTTTTAAAATGGTCAAATGATTTGACAGATAACTTCACAAAATATATGTAAATGTCCAGTAGGTACATGAAAAGATAATCAACATCATTTGTCACAATGATTAGCCATAATAAGAGCTGCAATGGGTCCTCAAAAATGAAATAATGTTCAATTGGCTAAACTGTTTAAATACTAGAAAAACAAAATATCAAAATACCAGAAGCTCAACATCTTACAACAAAATATTTACAACTTTCCTTTCACTTCTTGTTGTAAAAAAGATAGCAATAATAGGAATATCTTAGAGTGTAGTCAGTTTTAAAATGAACATATGTGAAATATTGTATCATTGTTCTTTCTCCTATTTTTATATGTGTTTGTTCCTGATATATTATAACCATCTCCAAAATAGAGTAGCAAATAAGTCAAAGTTGCATTTTTCTCTCTGCTAGTGATTAAAGAAAAGTATACTTAATGTAACACAGAGCATGTGAAATCTATAGTCTGAGAATTCTAATAATTTCCAAATATTTCTGCTGTTTAGATATACAGAACATTTTTGCTAGAGAGAATTCATTCTCAAAGTCTAACGTGGTTTAGAACTTAACAAATAATTTTTTTTCAATTCTAATACCCTGTACTGGTATATTGTGCAGCAAAAGACACTCTTGCGTACGTCTAGATGGAGTGTATATTAGAGAAAAAAATTCTAGAAGGCAATCTTTAATATTTAAAATAGTTCTGAAAATAAAAGAATCATCTTTTCTTTAGTATATAATTTTTAACATTTATTAACTAATATTGAGTACATAATGTTTCGTAGGCACTTTGGCAAATGCATGAAATTCATTATCTTCATGAATCATTTCAACAAATGTATAAAGTAGGCAATATTTTTGTTATATCCATTTTACCTATGAGAAAATTGAGCTTGGAGAGTCTTGTCCAGGGTCATACAATTAGTAGAAACAGAGCCATGAGCAGCTAAATATATATAAAGTACGTAGCATTGTACATCCTTAATAGTAAATGCTTAATAAATGAGAGTTTTATTAAAATAATTTTAAAGAATTATTTTTATACTCACTTTTTAAAAATCACTACTACAATCTCATTTATTTGGATAAAATTTGGGAAAATTATTGCAAGTATCTCTTGACAGCATTATTTGCAAGAGCAAATGTAACAAAATAATCATATTTAACAGTGAATATTTTGGATCAAATCTGCTGGTTGACCTCAGAAGATCTATGAGGAAAGCAGAAAAGCAGAAGCATTTCCACCAGCCAAGAAAGAAAACAAGACTTTGATTAGAAGGAAGAGAATTAAATTCCTTGGCTCTGACGAGAATAGAGATTAAGAAGTGTTACTACTATGCTTACAAGATGGCTTGACCCTTTGCTCAAGGTGAAGAAATGAAGTGTATATTTCCTTTTCTGCATGCTTTTCTTCTATTTTTCTTCTCATTTTTCTAAATTAAAAAATACTAACTGGACCATGTGTTTGCTGATAAATTGTTTTATTATCTTAACGCCTATACTGCCTTCTTTTCTGTTTCCAATTTAAATGTCATTCTAATCCCTGAATTTGTACCTCCATATGATGGGAGATATAAGGAACACTTCTGAATCTTCTCCATAATAATTTTTTTTAATGCCAACAGCCCATACTGTACTTTCACTGTTATAAATGAGCTTAATGGAAGAAGAGCTGGCTGGCTAACATCTAATTATAGTGGCATAAATAGTAACACTAGCATTACCACTGCTTTCTTGCACGTTGCTCACCAGGTATCTTCTGTGACCTCTTATCCACAGATAATAGGTCTTTGGTCTGTAATAACTGCTATTAATTAAAAAGGCTGGAGCTTTGTTTCTTAATCTCCTTTAGAATAAATGCCCTGATGTTAATTGCCTTATTTTTTTGCACCAGGTTAATTTTCCTTTTCTTTCAAAATATGGCAAAAGTAAAGTTGCATTCTAGCAAAAAAGTTTATCTTTAGTAGAAATTACTGGCACCAACTCTTAAATATTTCTTAAACCTGTCTTATTATCCCGGTTAGTTTGCCATCAATCATTAAGTTTGTAGAAAATATCAACAGAATACAAACAAAACTCCCCTTTTTAAGTATGTGACATATTAAATACAGCTTCTCTTCTATATTAATCTCTTCAACTTCTATGCCAAATAGCAAAATGATATATCTCACTCTGAGTTTTAAGAGTTGTCTAATATTAGCATCTCTAGATTTCCTCCTCCAACAAATCAAGTTTTCCCCCTTTGAAATTCATGCTGTTCATGAAAAAGATTCTATTTTCTGTTGGAAAATAGTATCTGACTAGAAACTCCTTATGTAGTACCAACCTACTTTCTGCCATCCATATCATCCAGAAATCCAGTATTAAAAGATAAACTGAAGGGCCATAGCAGTTAAGTGTGCCCACTCTGCTTTGGCAGCCTAGGGTTCACAGATTTGGATCCTGGGCGCAGACCTATGCACCGCTCATCAAGCCATGCTGAGGCAGCATCCCACATAGAAGAACTAGAAGGACCTACAACTACGATATACAACTATGTACTGGGGCTTTGGGGACAAAAAATGGAAAAAAAAAAAAAAAAAGGAAGATTGACAACAGATGTTAGCTCAGGACCAATCTTCCTCAAAAAAATAAAAGATAAACTGAGGCATATTAGAAATGTTAAGAGATTGATTGAGCAAAAATTGATTTGAATCAGGCAGCATCCAACCTAGGAGGTAGAAAAGAGCTCTGAGGAGCTGTGCAAAATGATAGACTTTTATAGGCAGAAGGGAGCAGGGACAAGGAAGTTGTGCTAGACAAAGTTAGTGATGGATTGAGAATAAATATATGGAAGAAATATATAGCATGAAAAATAAGCCGGAATGGCAATTTTAACATAAGATAAAATAGTCTTTAAGACAAGATTATAACCAGAGATAAAAAAGAGACATTTCGTAATCATAGGTGCACCTAATAACAGTTTAAAATACATAAAGTAATATCAGGAAACTTGAATGAATATTACCACGTGAAAGAAGCAAATCTGAAAGGCTGCATACTGCCTGATTCCAACTACATGACATTCTGGAAAAGGCAAAATTGTGGAGGCAGTAAAAAGATTAGCGGTTGTCAGAGACTGGAGGCGTGATAGAGGGAAGGAGTAAGCAGAGCACAGAGGGTTTAAGGCAGTGAAATATTCCGTACGATACCGCAATGGTGGGTAAAGGTCATTACATATTTGTCAAAACCTGTAGAATGACAACACCAAAAGTGAACCGTAATGTCAACTATGAATTTTGGGTGATGATGTGTTAATGTAGGTTTGCTGATTGTAATGAATGTACCATTGTGGTGCAGGATGTCACTAGTGGGGGAAGTTAGGCATTTGTGTGGGAAGGCGTATATGGGAAAATCTCTGTAGTCGCTGCTCAATTTTGCTATGAATCTAAAACTGCACTAAAAAATTTAAGTCTGTTAAAAAATACAAGGAGAGGGCTGGCCCAGTGGTATATCGGTTAGGTTCACGCGCTCAGCTTCGGCAGCCCAGGGTTCGTGGGTTCGGATCCCACGCACGCACCAATGCACTGCTTGTCAAGCCATGCTGTGGTGGCGTCCCATATAAAGTAGAGGAAGATGGGCACAGATGTTAGCCCAGAGCAAATCCTCCTCAGCAAAAAAGAAGAGGATTGGCAACGGATGTTAGCTCAGGGCTAATCTTCCTGAGCAAAAAAAAAAAAAATACAAGGAGAAAAAAATCACTAAAAATTAGATTAAATAGTCAAATTTCCTGAAAAACTTTTACCAAAACTGGCAACAGGGAAAAATATTACATCTTATTAGTTCCATATTTATTAAAGTCATTGAAATCATAATTAAAGAACAAGTCAAGCTCAAACGGCTTCAGGAAAAGGAAAGACTAAAGGGTAGAAGAGCACCGATCTCCAGAAATTCTTCATAAAATAGAAAATGTGGGTCAACTCCCCCTTTATACTAATGTGACAATTACAAGAAAGAGAAAGTATAGGCCAGTCTCACTTATGGACATAGGTTAAGGAAAAAACAACAACTAAACACAATATGAGCAAATCAAATCCAGTAAACAATAATAACAACAATATATAACTATGTTGTATAAATATAAAAACATATAAATACACAAATAAAAACAATAATAACACATCATGACAAAATGGAGTTAATTTCAAGAATGCAAGTTTGGTTTCACAACTGAAAATAAGTCAACATAATACATCACACTAAAAGAATTTAAAAAAACAATTATTTCAATAGATGCAAGAAAAAGCATTTCAGAAAATTCAACACCCACTCATGATAAAAATTCCTAGTAAACTAGAAATAGAGATACTCTCCTTAGTCTGATAAACAATGTCTTTTAAAATAATCCTAGTCAATATGATTCTTAAAGGGATAAAATGGAAATCTTTTCCCTGAGATGGAGACTAAGATTCAGTTGGGTGCTACCCTCCTTCTATTCAGCATTTTGCTGAAGGACCTATCAAATGTAATAAAGCAAAATTAAACTTTTAAAAGCATAAAGAGTGCAATGAAGCAAGTACAATTATCATTACTCACAGATGACATGATTGTGTAAAAAAATCCAAATGAATCTACAAATCAACTTTAAGAATTAATCAATGAATTTAGCAAGTTTGCTTATTATGAGGTACATATAAAAATCAATTCTTTCTATATATTAGCAACATTTAATAGTAAAATGAAATATATGAAATAATGCCATTAACAATAGCATCAAAAAAGTCAAATACATAAAAACCAATCTAGCAAAATATGTGGAAGATCTCTACACAGAAAACTACAAAAATTGTTGAGGGAAATTTTTAAAGATATAAATAAATGGAGGAATGGATAGAGTTAGATTAAGAAGAATCTTTTTTTTTTTTTTTGGTGAGGAAGATTGGCCCTGAGCTAACATCTGTGCCAATCCTCCTCTTTTTTGCTGAGGAAGATTGGGTCTGGGCTAACATCCGTGCCCATCTTCCTCTACTTTATATGGGATGCCATCTCAGCATGGCTTGACAAGCGCAAACCCCAGGCTGCCAAAGCAGAGCTCGAGAACTTAACCGCTGCACCACCGGGCTGGCCCCAGAAGATTCAATATTTTTAAATATCAGTTCTCTCCTAATGTTCTTTAGATTCTGTGTATTCCCAGTCAAAATTCTGATATGCGTTCTATGATAAACTGGTTTTAAAATTTGTATGGAAAGTCACAGAGCCAAGAATGACTAAGTCATTCTTGAAGATGAACAAAGTTGGAGGATTTCCCTACCTGATATCAAGACTTATAAATCTGCAGTAATAAGACAGTATGGTATTAGGACAAGTTGTGAGTGAAACACACAACTGGAACAGAATGAGGAGTTCAGAAACACGTCCACACATACGTGGTCACCTGCCTTAGGCTCCAGGTGGCACTGTAGGGAGCGCTTTTCCAAAATAAGTGGTGTTAGATAAATTGGATATTCATACGGGGAAAAAAAGTAACCTTGACTCCTATTTTGCATCATACACCAAAAAACCAATTCCAGGTAAATTCTAATTTTAAATGTGCAAGGTAAAACATTAAAGTTTTAGAGAAAAACATATAACAATATCTTCATGACTTTGGGACTTGTGAAGACATTTTAAAACAGGATACGAAAACTACTAACCCTAAAAGAAAAAAATGACCTATTTGACTTGATTAAAATTATGACCTTCTACGTTCATCAAAAAACACCATTAAGAGAGTGGAAAGGTATAAAGGAATACACATATTTTATACATGTATATGATATACATATATTTCTATCTATTATATGCATGTATATGCATATCCAGAATATATAAAGAACATCTACAAAGACTGTCTAATAGACAAATGGACAATAGATATGACGAACAGGTACTTCACAAAGGAATATAGTCAAATGGCCAAATACGCTCAATAGCATTAATCATCAAGGAAACGCAAATTAAAACCACAGTGAAATACCACTATATTCTCATGAGAACACTGATATGAAACATACACATGTGGTAATAATAACAAGTGTGAGTGAGGATTTGGAGCAACTAAAAATCTTGTGCATTGCTATCTGAAATCTGAATTGCTAAAATGTCTTGGGAAACTGAATTTAGTCATCTACTAGCTCTGAACTATAAGACAGCCGTTTTATTCTTAGTAATATGCTCAAAAGACATGTACATATCCTCACAGCAGCTTTATCTATGATAACCATGTAAATGAATGCCAAACCTAGAAAACTGCTCTAGGGTGATGGAGATCAGAACGGTGATTACTCTGGGGAGGGAGAGGAATGACAAGGAGGCAGGAGGGAAGTTTCTGCGGTGCTGGTCATTTTTTAGATGTCATGCTGAGTAATGGCTATTCAAGTGCATTTACTTAATAACTCATTTTAGAGCTATGCATTTTATGTGATTATACTTCAATAACAAAAGTGTGCTCAAAAAAATTAGACAGCTTAAAACTATCCTTAGGGAGTTACGTTTTAACTTATCAATGTTTAATTTAGAATCTCACCTGGTTCTGAACACCAAACCCATAGAGCGGGACACAGAAGAGACCTAATTTTAAAATAGTTTGTAAACTAATTAGTAAATTATGTAAATTCCAATTAATATTTTTCAAAAGGAGTTTAGTCATTCTATATTGTACCTCATTAACAGGCAAAAATATAGTTATTTTCACAATTAACTTTTATGAAGTAATGTTTGCCTCTCCTGTCTATATTGTGAACATATTCATATGCACACATTACATTCATAAATATTTATATGCAGTTAAGACCTAATAGAATCCAGAAGAGTTTGATATTTTAAAAAATTAGAATAGGGGCCAGCCGGGTGGCACAAGCGGTTAAGTGCGTGCACTCTGCTTCGGTGGCCCAGGGTTCACAGGTTTGGATCCCGGACGCGCACCAATGCACAGCTTGTCAAGCCATGCTGTGGTGGCGTCCCATAGAAAGTAGAGGCAGATGGGCACGGATGTTAGCCCAGGGCCAATCTTCCTCTTTTTCTGAGGAAGATTGGCAATGGATGTTAGCTCAGGGCTGATCTTCCTCACAAAAAAAAAATTGAATAGTGAGAAGAAATTATTGAAAAATTCCATTTTCATCACTATCTAGCTGTTGAAATGAGTAATCCTTAATCTCTCTAGGTTACAGATCTAATAGTGATTTGACCTTTGGCCAGTCAATCTCTGCTGTGTAGCTGAGCTCTCGGTAATCAACAGGCTGCCTTAGATGGTCACTGAAGTTGGTTCTGATCTAACACACTCTGATTCCAATTTAAGAGAATTCTCTGAACGAAAGGAACTCAACCAGTCTTTTTATTACTGTCTGATATAGGGAATGCCTCATTTCCTCCGTAATTTGCTTGAATGATCAAATTATCAATTAATTAAAAACAGATGACTATTTCTGGCTTGCCCAGCATCAGAGGTATTGACTTGCCTTTGTTTGGTTGTTTTACTTAGTACTCTCCAAGCCACATTTAGTAAACCATGACTTAAATTTTCCCAGACATATTAATCACATGACAGATATTTGCTGCCTAAAGAGATGTTGTCTCATAAATGAGAGCTGTAAATAGAGGAGAAGAGTTAATTAAGCCTAACAATTCACATCTGAGATTTATATGAAAGTGTGGACTCAATGCCACAATCTGGCATGACTTCTGCTTTGACGACATTTCATTAAAGAAAGTTTTAAAATCTTCCTTTGGAAAAACAAATTCACCTATTTTATATTTAAATGATTTTAATTATATTTTTCCTATGTTTTTTAGAATTATTTTCTGTTACAGTTTGACATAAACAAAATATGTTATATCAAATGCAGCGTGAATTTAAGCAAAGGAAATACATAATTTTATAGAGAAGGAGACAAGAGCATTCTAAGCAAATCAAATAATATGCAAAAAATAATGGGACTATGGGAGAATAAGTCAAATTTTCAAAACAGACCAAGCAAGGCATATAATGGGAGATCAGGCTGAAAAGACAGAGTTTTATCAGATCATCAAGAGATTTTTATGACACATGCAGACAGTTTTACCTTCCAAGCAATGGGTGTCACCAAGGATCAGGAGAGGAGTGACAGATTAAAGGAGTGCTTTAGGAAATTTTAATGTGGTAGAGTGTTTGAAATGTAGCCGTGGAAGGATGACCCACATTCCCCGCAGTTTTCATTGCTGCTATGCAGATCCTGATCATTCCCAAATATTTATTGCTAACTTTAATTCTCACCAAAGGTGGAAAAATGAAAGTACACATGATTGGTTGTCTTACAGATCTCTCAAGTTCAACATATACAAAACTCACAGTTTACACCCGAACTCTTCTTCTGACAATATTTTCTATCCTTCTTAATAGCACCGCCATCCACACTGCCACGTGTCTAGGAGCCTCACCCCCCATATGAGGAATCTCCAGCCTGGTTTTTCTGCCTTTCAATTCCCTCTCAAGTCTGGCTCCTCTGGTCTTCATTTCCACTTCCAATGTCAAGTCTACATCCTTACAATTAACCAGATCTTCTAACTGACGTTCCTTACCCCAATACCTTCCATCTTTAATCTCTGCTATGTCCTGCTGCACTAAAATTTTAAAAATAAAAAAATCAGTAAAATTTTCAAAATAAAAAAATAAGTGGGCCTGCCCAGTGACCTAGTGGTTAATGTCAACACATTCCTTTTTGGCAGCCTGGGTTCACAGGTTCGGATCCCAGGCACGGACATACACTGCTCATCAAGCCATGCTGTGGTAGTGACCCACATACAAAATAGAGGAAATATGGCCACAGATGTTATCTCAGGACCAATCTCCCTCACAAAAAAAATGGAAAATTTAAAAAAAAATAGAAAATAAAAAGTGAATAATCAAATAAATAAACAAAAGTTTGAGATAGCCAATTTGTTCAAGTCATCATTCAAGTCCTTCAAGTCTCTCAAATCTAAAAAGCAAAATTCGTGCACTTTAACCTATCTCACATGCAAGATGATATTTAAAATATTTATCAACTAGTACATGACAGGCACAGAACCATCAGCTGATACCAAGTCAATTCAGAATAGACACTGCCTCTAAACAGCCAGTGTGGCCCAACGATATGAACCAGCCCAAATACATGTCTTCCGAGATCTTACTCCTGTCCCCTCTTCTGCCGGCTTGGCTGCTTCCCCCTCCCCACATTGTGCACCAACAACGTACAGTCGATCTTACTTTGGCCCCTGGAAAATTCAGAGCTTCAGAACTCATCTTATGGCCCAATTTTAGTAATTATATGGCATATCAGAGCCTGCATTTCAAAGCACAAATTTTCTTCTTCATAATATCTTATTATGCCACTTATCTCCATTTGTCCTTAGTCATAAATAGTAATCTTAAAATACATATACACATACTTCTATTTTGTATGTATCTATATATCTTATGATATATACATGATATGTATACATTTAAGATATAAACATGTACACATGTGTGTATGTGTGTGATGTTGGAGCGTCCCAGAGTTCACTCTTGGATCTCTTCCCTTCTCCATTTACATTATCTCTCGGAAATCTCAACCTTTCCCATGGCTTTAAATGCCATCTCTATGCTCATGACTTCCAAATGCGTACCTCCAGCTGAGAACTTGCTCTTCTGAACATCAGAAATATATTGACTGTCTACTCAATATTTTCTCTTGGGCGACTAATTAGATGCGTTATATCTAACATATTCATAACCAATCTCCTGATATGCCTAGAAAATATACTCCAACACAGCATTGCCCATCTTACTCAATGGCAACTCCATCCTTTCATTCATTCAAGCTAACAAATCTAGAGTCATACTGGACTCTTCTCTTTCTCTCACACCCCATCCAACCTATCAGGAATTCATGCTAGGTCTATCTTCAAATCAAATCCAGAATTTGACCACCTTTCAATCTCTCCGTCACTACGACTCTAGTTCAAGTGGCAATTTTCCTCTCAGGATTACTACAGTAAACTCTTCACAGGTCTCCCTGCTTCCAACTTTCCTTTCTGCAGTCTGTTCACAACACAGCAGCTGAATAATCCTTTCAAAACCTGTCTATAATGTCACTACTTCCTCAAAAACCCAGAAGTCATACCTAAGTTTATGTAGATTAAAAGCTGAAGTCCTCCTAATGCCCTGTAGAGCTCTACAAGGTTCTTTATGATCTCCAGTCCACCGCCCCCCCAAGCTAGCCTCTCTCATCACCTCTGCCCTCAGACTATTCTCTCCAGTGCTCATTCTGCACCCATCACATCTGCTGCCCTACTCTCTTCTTTGCCTGGAAGACTCTAGCCCTCTATACCTTCACTGCCTTCAAGTCTTTGATCAAATCATATCTTATCCATGAGGCATTCCTTGAAGATACAATTTAGTAATGCCATATTCCCATTTTCTCCTATCCTGCTGTCCAACTACCCTACTCTGATTTTCCTATTCTCCATAGTATTTACCACTTTCCAACATAGTATATCATTTACTTATTTATTGGATTTATTGTTGTTGCCTCTCCAGCTAGAAATTAAGTTCCATGAGGAATAGGATCTTTGTCTGTTTTGTTGACTGATGTGAACAGGTGAACAAGTGTCCTTAACAATGGCCAGAGTATATTAGGAGCCCACTAACTATTTATTAAATATTGAATGTACAAGTACCTTTAAAGTCACCTCAAATATCCTTTTTGTGAATGAAGAGTGAAACTTCTGTGAAATTAAAACATCTCCATCTATTGCATAATGCTTCTTTGCCTAGAGCGCTTTCAGCCACTCAAACCCCTCACCACTATGCACACCCACAAATACATGTACACACGCATAAAACCCCTTCAGGCACAGATCAGGTATTACCTTTTATTTGAGGCTTTCAGGCTTCTAGAAAGAGGAAATTGCTGTTTCTTCTCTAATAACACTGTAAGCTGTACATATTTTAATGTTGCTTTTAATGTATTTTATTTTTATGTTGTATTTGTATCCCAAAGCCTGTCTTTGGGATATTTCTATTCAAATCTTCGGGCTTGAGTATCCTTAGACATGAGTTCCTAGAGGGCAGAGTCTATGTCTTATTCATCTTTGAATGGCCAGACCTACAACAGTATAGGTATTACTTAGATGTTTATTGAATTAGGAATTAATAAAATAATTGGGGAGGAAGAGAAAATTAAGAGTCAGTCTATAACTTAGGATTCTGCGAGTGCTGCATAGTCAGCCTCTTAAACTGAAGTGTAGTCTTCTGGATGTCGTACTCAGTACATCAAGGACCAGTGAGTGTCCTGACACTATAACCATGCTCAGGCATGACTTTCAGCTGAGTGTTTCTGATCAGTCCACATTTTATTTATTTATTTGTTTATTTTTTCCCCCAAAGCCCCAGTAGATAGTTGTACGTCATAGCTGCACATCCTTCTAGTTGCTGTATGTGGGATGCGGCCTCAGCATGGCCGGAGAAGCCGAGCGTCGGTGCGCGCTCGGACCTGAACCCGGGCTGCCAGCAGCGGAGTGCGCGCACTTAACCACTAAGCCATGGGGCTGGCCCCTGATCAGTCCACATTTGTGGGCAGCTTCCATCTTTGTCAGTCCATAACACCAGCTACGCATGGTGATCTATGATGACTGCACATCTTTGGGTTGTAAGAAATGCCATATGTGGATGACGTATTAAAAATTCCCAAGACATTGAGGATGGTCCTAGAGTTTAAGAAACGCCTGTAGCTAAGCAAACAGAGCTTGATCAACGCCTTGCTCTTCTTCATGACAAAACAAAAGCTGTTTTAAGACATTACACTCAAACTATGTTGGTGAGTTGTTTAATATGCACTAAGGGCAAGACTATTTTAATGACAATTTTTTAATGGTAGATTGTGTTCCTTCTCTGGTTGTCATTCCGTGATAGGCTTGCATTTCATTAATGTGGTGGAGTTTTTATAAACCAGCATATCTATACCAAGGCCAAGGTACACATGATGTGATGTGTCTGTATTGAAGGCCTTTTGTTGAGTTACGTTGTAAGTGGAATATGTGGTCTAGATTTCAAGGATTTAAAATAAACATTTTAAACAAAAGCTTGAATACCAATACTCCATTTTCCAAGTTTAACAATAATATCAACAAAACGGTATCAACTTGATGCATAAAAATCCCTGAAGAAGGGTTTTTTTAAAAATCTATGTAGTACCGCATTTTGATAAGGTCAATTTTAAGTATTACCGGAAGTACTCAAATTTCACATCTCTACCAAACCACAATGCTTGCATTGCTTAAAAAAATACGTTTATTTTAAAGATAAGATCACATCATTCCATAGAATATTTATGCCACATATATGACACATATGTAAACATGCATTTTGTTGGATTATAAGTGTTGTTTTTTATAAAAGAACGCTCATGATAATGACTCTTTTCTTCAATAATTAAAAAGTTTGGCTCAAAAATATAGTGAGTAAATTACAGGCCTTATATGTGACAAATATATCAAAATTTGTTTATTGTATATTTTTTTGCAGAATTCTTGATTATTTCCACCAAGAATTAAATGTTTGGTTTAAATATAGAGCGGATTTTTAAATGAAATATTAGCTTTTAAAAAACCAAGTTATCACTCATTGTTCAATTACAGAAGTAGAACCTCCATGAGATGTAGAATAGGGGTTAATTACAAAAATTAGACCTTACGCAACTGTGTGAGAATCCAAAGAAGTGGATCAAATATGTAGTCACCAGCCAGTAATCTGAAAAGTCAAAATATACACGCACCAAAATGGGAACAAGAAGAAAGTTGAGTAGGTAGGCAGGTCCACAGGGAGCTCTGCCTCTGCGATGCTTCCATTCCTGTGGAGCTGCTGCTGAGCACCTGGAGGTCGCCTGGGGCAGGTGCTGATCAATGGGGCCAACAGTCAGGAAGAAGACAAGTAGTGGAAGAAGCAAGAACAAGCTGGAACCTAACAGTCCCTCTGTGTCTGTCACCACATCTAACCACAATGAGTTTACTAGAGATTAATGATCTCCTTCTTCATTTTGACCCTTTCCATCTTATACAAATTCTGCTTTTTGCCTCTTCTAATCCAGAATCATAGTGAAGGACCATCCATCCCCTTGCAATCAAATTCTTCCTCTTTATTTTCCATGAAATATCAATAATATCAATCATTTCCCCTAGCACCTGACTATACTTAAAATGAATATATCTCTCCATCCTTCCCGTCAGAATTCTTCTCCAACCATTCTGTGACTGGTCTTTCACATTTGTGATAACCAGACTCTCATTATCCAGAATTTTCCATTTAACTACCTTGCCCCATGCTCACCTTTTCTTACATTATATGCTATGGAGATTGTGCCACGGTATTTAGATAACATGAGTCTCCTTCCTCTGCACCTGTCCAAAAAATCTCTATTGTTGAAGCTGACCAACTGTCTGCATTCTATACGCTGAGGCTTGGTGGATGAAGCTAGAAAATCAGTTCGATGGCCCAACATCAAATAGGGTCTCGGCACTTTCAGTCTCCTGATTTTTCTCTTGTTAGTCCTCTTTTTCAAAGACTAAGACTTACAAAGACTAAGAACTTTCTTAGTAATTGCCCAGCAGGCAGCATGGGTTTCAAACCTGCTTGGGTGTGGGTTCCTGTTTCCCCCCAAGTCCCATGGCTGCGAAACAGAGGTGGATCTAAGTGGAAGCTGTACAACAGTAGGTTTGCAGCACAGCTGAGATGAGGAAACCTCAGTCCTTTTTAATGGGATGCAAGCAAACAGGCCCAGCCTTAGCCCTGGAGGGAGACGTTATCTTTATTATACTAATTTGCAAACCAAGCAGTCACTATCTCCATCCTCTAAAGCTGTTTGCTATTCAGATAGCACTGAAAAGATAATCTGGAACAAGAGATTTAAAAAAATACAAAGAATGTACTTAAGCCGATAGTACGAATAACAAGTTATTCTAAAAGAAGTTCTAAAAGGAAGAAAAGGTGTAGGTGTAAACCAGCCCCAAAGTGTAGTGGTTTAGCTCAGTGTGCTCCACTTCCTAGGCCTGTGTTTGTGAGTTCAAATCCCGAGCACCAACCTACACCACTGGTCAGCCGTGCTGTGGCGGCATCCCACATATAAAGTGGAGGAAGACTGGCACAGTTGTTAGCTCAGGGTTAATCCTCCTCAGCAAAAAAAAAAAAGGAAAAAGAAAAATGAACGAAGAAAAGATGGAATGAATACAAAACAAATTTCAAATTTCAACATGGTAGACCTAAGTCCAAGCATATCTATAATTCCATTGTCTAAACAAAATTATTGGTGTCTAAATACACCAATTTAAAAAGATGTTAAAAAAGCAGTGTGCAATTGAAAGCCCAGGAATAAAACCACACATATACGGACAGCTAATTTTCGACAAAGGTGCTAAGGACATGCAATGGAGAAAGGAAAGTCTCTTCAATAAATGGTGTTGGGAAAACTGGACATCCACATGCAAAAGAATGAAAGTGGACCATGTGCTATCGCCATACACAAAAATTAACTCAAAATGGATCAAAGACCTGAAGGTGAGACCTGAAACTATAAAACTCATAGAAGAAAATATAGGCAACACACTATTTGACATTGGGTTTAAAGGAATCTTTTCGGATGACATGCCTACCCAGACTAGGGAAACTAAAGAAAAAATAAACAAGTGGGACTTTATCAGACTAAAGAGCTTTTATAAGACAAATGAAATCAGAATCAAGATGAACAAACAACCAACCAGCTGGGAGAGAATATTTGCAAAACATACATCTGACAAGGGGTTGATCTCCATAATATATAAAGAACTCACACAATTGAACAACAAAAAAACAAACAACCCGATCAAAAAATGGGCAGAGGAAATGAACAGACACTTCTCCAAGGAAGATATACAGATGGCCAATAGGCACATGAAAAGATGCTCAACATCACTAATCATCAGGGAAATGCAAATCAAAACAACACTAAGATACCACCTCACGCCCGTTAGAATGGCTATAATCACCAAGACAAAAAACAACAAATGTTGGAGAGGATGTGGAGAAACAGGAACCCTCATACACAGCTGGTGGGAATGCAAATTGGTGCAGCCTCTATGGAAAACGGTATGGAGATTCCTCAAAGAATTAAAAATAGAGATGCCCTATGATCCAGCCATCCCACTACTGGGAATCTATCCAACGCACCTGAAATCAACAATCCAAAGAGGCTTATGCACCCCTATGTTCATTGCAGCATTATTCACCATAGCCAAGAAGTGGAAGCAACCTAAGTGTCCCTCGACTGACGATTGGATTAAGAAAATGTGGTATATATATACAATGGAATACTACTCAGCCATAAAAAAAGACAAAATCGTCCCATTTGCAACAACATGGATGGGCCTGGAGCGTATTATGTTAAGTGAAATAAGCCAGAAAGAGAAAGACAAACACTGTATGATCTCACTCATATGTGGAATATAAACCAACACATGGACAGAGAAAACTGGACTGTGGTTACCCGGGAAGTGGGGGTGGGGGGTGGGGGGTGGGCACAAGGGGTGAAGGGAGTCATATATGGGGTGAAGGACAAACAAAAATGTACAACCCAAAATCTCACAATGTTAGAAACCATTAAAATATCAATAAAAATGTAAAAAAAAAAAAAAGCAGTGTGCAGCTAAATGTCATCTACAAGGAATCCACATTAATAAGAAGATACAAACACAATAAAATAAAATAAGTGAAAATGCTATATCACACAGAACTAAGCATAAGAAAGTTAGAGCAGCTATACTAAAATCAGACAAAGTTGATGCCTTTATCATTATAAAGTGCCCAATTCATCAAGAAAATGCAACAATCTTAAATGTGTGTGCATCCAATATCAGAGCTTCAAAATATGTGAAGCACAAACTGATGAAGCTGAAAATGATCCTGTGTGTAGAAATCCTATGAAGTCTACAAAAAGCTACTAGAACTTAAAAAATGGATTTTAGCAAGTTCATAGGATATAAGGCTAATACAAAAATCAATTGCATTCTAATACACTAGCACTTACTGTAAAGCTACAGTAATATAGACAATGTAATAGATAATAGTAATATAGACAATTTTTATATGGATAGAAATATAGATTAATGGAACAGATTCAGAGACTCACATGTGGCAAATTGATTTTTGACAAAGATGCTAAGGTAATTCCACAGTGAAGAACTTTTTGACAAATGGAGCTAGAACAACTGGGTATCCATTTGGGAAAAAGAAAGAACCTCAACTGCTATCTCATACTTTCCCCAAAAGTTAACTTGAAATTAATCATAGACATTAATAAAAAGCTAAAACTTTAAAACTTGTATAAAAAAGCATAGAGAAAATCTTCACAGTCTACTAGTTCTCAGATGGGACACCAAGAGTCCAAAATAAGAGAAAAACTTGATAAATTGGACTTGGTAAATTAAAATTTTCCGTTGCTCAGATACAGTATCAACAAAATTAAGACGGTTTCTGCCACACATAGGAAGAAAATATTTATTAAGCATGTATCTGACAAAGGAATGAAACTGAGTATAGAAAGAACTTTGACACATCAACAATAAGAAAAAAAACACTTGCAAATAATTTGAATAGATCTTTAGCAAAAATAGGTTTATAAATGGTCAATAAGCACTTGCAAATATGCTTAACATCTTTAATCATTAGGGAAATGCACAATAAAACCATCGTGTGATACCAAAACAGAAATATTAGAATGGCTAAAATTAGTAAGACTTACTGTATTACTTAGGGGTCTCCAGAGAAGCAGATCCAATAGGATATGTGATATATGTATAAAGAGATTTATTATAACAAATCGGCTTATGTGATTATGGAAGCTAAAATATCCCAAGATCTGCAATCAGCAAGCTGGGGACCCAGGAGAACCAACGGTGTGGTTTCAGTCAGAGTTTGAAGATTTGAGACCCAGGAGAGCAGATTAGTTTAAATTCCAGTCTGAAAGCCAGCAGGCTGAAGATCCAAGTAGAGCTGATGTTTCAGTTCAAGTCCAAAGGTAGGAAAATGTCCAGCCTTTGTCCCAGCTCAGCAGTCAGGCAGAAGGGGAAGCAATCAGCCTTTTTACTCTATTCAGGCTTTCACCTGATTGGATGAGGGCCACCTACATCAGGGAGAGCAATCTACTCTACTCAGTTTACCAATTCAAATGTGAATCTCATCAAAAAACCCCTCACAGACTCACCAGAATAATGTTTGACCGCATATCTGTGCACCCCATGGCCCAGCCAAGCTGACATAAAATAAACCATACCAAGTGTCCTTGTGGACAAGAATTTACAATGACATTCAAAAAAAGTTTGGCAATTTCTTACCAAGTTTAAATATACTTACCTTACAACCTAACAATTAAATCCCTATGATATTTACTAGAGAAATTAAAATATATGACCACACAAAAACTTGTACATATATGATCTTTATTGACAATAGTAAAAAACTGGAAACAATCTATCAAATGTGTATGTCTACCAACAGACAAATGGCTAAAAAAGATGTCATATTCATACAATGGAATACTTCGCAGCAATAAAAGAAAATGAACTGCTTCAACCACACAAACAAATAGCAAAAATATTATACTGAGTGAAAAAAAGCCAGTCACAAAAGAGTACACACTATAGAATTCTATTTATATGAATCTCTAGAAAGACAAATATCATTGATAGTTATGGAAAACAGCAATGGTTGCCTTTGCCTGGGGCTGAAGTGAGAATATTATTTGGAAAAGCCTCAGAGAATGTGGTTGGAGTAATGGAAATGTTCTATATCTTGATTGTTGTAGTGGTTACCAAGATATATAAATTTGTCAAAACTCACCAAAATTTACACTTAATATAGGTACATTTTATTGTATGTAAATTATATCTCAATAAAATTGATTTAGGAAAAATGTGATGTCCCAAAATGTCAGAATTTAAGACTGATAAAATATTAAATTGTTTGGAACAAAAACAAGGTCTGGAGACTAAGAGTGATTGGTGGTAAAGGTAACCGAGAAAAATAACAAGAATTTATTGAATATTTACCAGGTGTAAGGCATTCTGCTAAGCACTTGAATGCATTCTTTTATTTTATGTTTTTAAATGAACACAGAAGGTATTACTCTTAATCGCACTTTACAGGTAAGGTGAGCGTTTATGTTCCTAGACAACACGCATGTTATTACACCCAGTTAAGCCCAATGCAGGCCCTGATTGCAGCCATGTGTGACTCTAAACTACTCTTATGTTTTACTATCATCTTCATTATATTTTTTCAGGGACAGGAATAGAACCATCGAGAAAAAAATCGTAGAAGGATTTTATATTTAGAAATAACAGTATGCAATTGAGAAACTAAGATTACATTCCACATACTTTTAGTATTGCTTAAGTATTGCTAAGAGTTTGGAATCCTTTGCTAAACATTTGCTCTCCGTCTCAGCTGACACAAACAGATGAGAAATATACAACACAAAAAAGTGTTGTAGTACAAACTCCAGACCTCAGAGTTCCAAAAGAAAGTGATTTACCAAAGATCCCATTCCTGTTGCCCACACCAGAGCAGAATGCATGCAGTTTAATGGTTTCCATGCCACACGTGCTCAGTTGGTTTTGGGGCATCCGTCTGAACCACAATGAATGTGAAGTTGAAGTTGGATCGCTTCAGTAGCTCAACCCCAGTTGATTCAGAGTTACTCAGTAGTGGCTCTGTGAGGTCATGAACTGAACTAAACCCAAAGGCCTGAATTCCTTTGTTAACCCTGAAACCACCCCAACTTCCTTAAATTCCTTCAGATCAGTGAATTATCTAGAACCAAGTTTGACCTTCAAAGTTGTTTGGAACAAACGTGAATCTAAATATAAGCACAACCTTGCTATTTTTTTCTCTAACTTCTAATAGAATGTGTCTGTACAATATTTTGTTACTATTCAGAAGACTACAGATATATAACTTTTGTTGTCGCAATTCCATTGCCGTATTCTAAATACAAAGACTTCATAATTCCCAGATTAATTATCTCATAGAGGAAATAATGTTAGAATCTTCTTAAAGATAAAGTCACATTCCATAAAGAACATATATTGTTTGTCATAAATTTAAGTATCATTAATTGAGTTCTAACAAAAAGAATTTAAGCCTCTGTTACTGGACAAATGCTTGTTTATAAATGTAGTAAAACACAAGGGTTTTATGGATTTTTTTATATTTCTACAGGGAAAAATCACTGCCTTTCAGAAAAATTCTGGCTAGGATTCAAGTGAAAAAAAACACCAATTTTAAAACAGATTCAGTATATTTGGATCCAGCATTGGCTATGAATAAAATTCTTCTTTGAGATCTTTTAACATTCAAGTGATATTTGTCCTTTTCTCTTCTCTGTCTGTATTTACCCTATGATGATATCATCTATTCTCCCACTTTAAGTACCACCTGTAGGTTGATATCTCCCACATTCATCATCCTCTCGTGATGCCCTGCTGACTTGTACATCAAACCATTCATTTAACCTCTCCACCAGCATCTCCAAATAAACATGATCTCACCAACTCCACCCAAACATATTCATCTGTCCTCTTCCCCCTCTGACCTGATTACAACTCTATCCTTTCAGTTAATCAGGCTAAAAATCTTGGAATTATCTTTAACTCAACTTTCTTTCAAATCCCCATCCAACGTATCAGCAAAATCTTTTGGCTCTACCTTCTACATCCAGAATCCAACTGTTTTCACCACCTCCACTGCTATATCCCGATTCAAGCAACCACCTTCTCTTGCCTGAGTTCTTCAGAAGTCTTCTTCCTAGTCTTCCTTCTTCTACCCAGGCCTCACTACAATCTATTCTACACAGAGCAGCCATCTGGATCCACTTAAAGCAAAAGTAAGATCCTGTCACTCTTCTGCTGAAACCATTTGATGGCTTACCCAGCTCAGTCACTGTAAAAGTAATGACAGTGGTCCAAAAGACCTACATTATCTGACTGGCTCTAGCTGTTTCTTTCGGCTGGAAAATTCTTTCTTTAGATATCCAAAAAGCTAACACCATCACTTGCTTCAAGTCTCTCCCCAGATGTAACTTATTCAATAAGGGCTAAACTGATCATTTATTAAAATTGTAAATCACGTTACCTTGGCACTGTTTGTTTCCATTACCCTGCTCCATTTTGTTCTTTACCACACATCTCCTTCTAAAACACTACGTAATTTATTATGTTTATTGTTTATTATTGGTTTCCCACTCTAGAAGGTAAGATCCACGGGAGCAGGAATTTTTGTTTCTTTTTGTCTCTGCTGTGTCCAATGAGCTGAAGACAGTGCTTTACACAAGACACATGTCTTATTGAATAGTTGAACAAATAAATGATGAGATATGGAACTTCCACTCATTCATTCAACAAATATATTGAATAACTACTAGGTGCCCATCCCTGTGCTAAGCATTAGGACAGCAGTAGAAAGCAAAAGATTCATGGTCCTTACTCTCACGGAGCTCACAGCGTGTAGAGAAGATGGTCACTATAGAAATACTCACAGAAACAAGTGTCTAAATGAAAATCAAGAAAAATGCTGTGAGGGAAAATTACAATGTACCATAAAATAGTATGATAGAGAGAACTACCTTAAGCTGGAGGTTCACGGAAGACCTCATTAAAGCAGTAACATATCACATGAAAATGGAAAGCTAAATAGCAATTGAGATGTTAAAGAATATAAGAGATATACGTGCAAATCTCCAAAATTGAGAAAGAATAAAAAATGGTCAGGGCTGTTGGAACATAGTAAATCAATGGGAGAACAGCATTGGATGTGGCTAAAAAAGTCAGCATGGACTAAATCATGCCAGACTTTGTTGGCTGTGAGAGGGTATTGATTTTATCCTAGATGCAAAGAGAAGACTTTGAAAGGAATTAAGCAGAGTAACAATGTAGTGAGGTTTTGTGATTTGCACTATCGTTTTGCCTATGTGTTTCAGAACGACTTAGAAGAGAATAGAGTTAGAAGCAGAAAGACCAGCCAGAACATAATGATATTAGTTCTAGTGAGAGATGACAGTGTGACAACAAATGTGACCTGGGTGGTGGCTGTTGAGAAGGAAATAATGAGATGGATATAAGTATATTTATAAATTAGAATAGTCATGGATTAGATATAGAAACAGATACAGCTTCCTGGTTTCTGTCATAAGCAAATGGATGCTTACAGGTTCAGGTGGATGCAAATGTTAAGAGAAGAAGCAGATAATAATATAACGAATCACTAGCTATCTCTGTGGGGAGACTGGGATTTGGAAAGAGGTGATAGAAAAAAACTTAGGTCCATAGTTCAAATTTGTTTAGGTTCACTTTTGTGATTATCCTATATTTTATATGTTTTGTCCCAAATTGTCCCAGAAGGTTCTGCAAGAATGCCTGAGCCCCACAATTTTGCACAAAATGAACAATGGGCTGGATATTTCATGAACCAGAAACCTATCAGATGGTGGGTAATGTACATAATTATGAATGTCATCTCTTTTGGTCCATAGACCCATGAATGTATAGAGTCAGTCTTCCTCAATTCTCATATTCAGGGTCCCATTTCAGAAAAATCTCAATCTGCTCCTCTCTTCTCTATTTTGACAGTTATTTGTAGTTTTCCTTAGGCTTGGGTAGACCAGGTGGAACCAGGTGAGGAACAAGGATTTGACCTACAGCAAAGCCTGGGAAGAAGTGTAGACATCTCGGGTCCTGAGAGAACAAAACCATGAGCAGAATGTCAGTGTAGACGAATTATCAATATGGCAAGCCTGGGTATACATCAAGAGTAAGTAATCTAGAGGGCCAAATCTGGCAGTGGACACAATCAGAAACACAGTGCAGGTATACAGCTATGAAAAGTACACACCCAACAGAAAAGCCACAGGCAGACGTGATGTTCAAGAGTTCAGATAAAGGTTGCCACCTCATAGTGTAAGCCAGTTTGGGGAAAACAATTGAGAAAAACATGAGTTTAAGAAACTAACACTGTAAAGAGTTCTGTACAATGAAACAGTCAGAGTATCCTTGCAGAGCAACTCCATCGACCCTAGTGTTCAGTACCCTTCCTGGACTATTGGGTGAGATTTGACAGATGTGGACCGATGAAGCCAATCTAAGCCACAGGCAATGAAGTACACAGACTGTTGATGATAGCAGAGAAGGGCTCCTATGGTGAGCCTTTCTTGTATCCATTCCTCTGTTGAGTAGCTTTCAGTTGCCTATGCTCCATTATTAAGCTTGACAATCCATAGACTGGTAGTCTTAACACAATATTTTAGAGTTTTAAGACCCCACCAAATGAATAAGTAATATTGTACTTGCTCTTTTCTTACCTTTAATATAAAAGTTACCTAAAAGGGGGCCCAGCCCCGTGGCGTAGCGGTTAAGAGTGCACTCTCAGCTGCTGGTAGCCCAGGTTCGGATCCCGGGTGCGCACCGACACACCGCTTGTCAGGCCATGCTGTGGCAGCGTCCCACATAAAGTGGGGGAAGATGGGCATGGATGTTAGCTGAGGGCCAGTCTTCCTCAGCCAGAAAAAAAAAAAAGAGGAGGATCGGCATGGATGTCAGCTCAGGGCTGATCTTCCTCACCAAAAAAAAAAAAAAGTTACCTAAAAGAATGACTACTGTATTCAAGGCCTTAAAAGAGTCATTAGTAAGAAATTGATGTAAATGTGAAAAAAGTCCTCCTACTGAGAAAAATTAGCAAAACTCTAGGTTTCCATTTCAAATTCTAAATATCTGTTTCTTATTGAATTTGCATGCTATCAAATCACAATGTCTAAGACATGGACAGTCTTAAAGAAAGAAATATTAAAGAAAGTATTGTGTCTATAAGCTGGGATGTATCTAAAACACTGCATTATCACTGTGTTAAATAAGATGAGATCTATTTTTTTTCATATTGCAAACTAGTAGTCAAATTCTTCTATGAATTCCAAAGAACACTGCGCAATACCAGATACCAAGAGCATACTTCAAAGCCAAGATCAAATGATGTCTGGAATTTAGGGTCCTGACAGTTTTACACATCTTGAAGCAATATAGTTCCTAGCAACATAGAGATTATCTGTCACAGTCTTCAAGTGGCCATTGGGTACACAAATGGACATTGTTTTCACACATACCCCCATTCCCTCCTCAGTGTCTTGCTCTTATATATGCTGGGCATACTGTCAGCACATTTCCTGTTTGCCAGACATTTTTCCTAAGGTAGCAACACACTTATTTTAATATCAATAGTATTCATGGTTTTGTTTAATTATTTATAGACTTTTTCATTCTAGGGGTACAGGATAATATTAAAATTAAGCAAAAGAATTAAGGTAAAGGAAAATAAGTTAAAAGATTAAGATGAAACTAGAAATGAGGGAGGCACAAAATGCAATACCCTAGAGTCCAATACTCTAAAAGCCATGAGGAAAGGCACAAACTTGGCTTTAGCTTTTCTGGAAGCCAATGAGAATATGAACGCACACTCGGTTACAGTGTTTCCAAATATCTCCTTAGTGTTTACAAGATAAATACTGATAAGATAAATATCTACTGAGTGTTTATAAGATAAAAACAAATAATAACACAGGTTCGGCTCAGCTATTCCAGTACTGAGTCAGGAGGGACAATTTTCCATTAGCTCCTCATAGACTGAGTACTACAAAATGTATAAACAGTTTTCTTAACAATATCCCCCAAGGATCACATTCCCAGGCCTAAGAACTAGTGTCTCTCCACCTGGGCCCATTCCAATCTCTTCTTCATACCTCGGGCAAAAGTATCTTTTAAAACTAAAATCTGATGATGTTGCCGTGGTGTTTAAATTCCTTCAATGGTTTTCCATTGCTTTTGGAATAAAGGCCAAAATCCGCAAAGTTACATTCAAGGTCCTATGTGTTTTGGCCCTATGTACATCTCTGAACTGCATCTCAATTGAGCCCTTAATTAAAGTCACATCCCTTTTTTATGGGCCCTTAGAGAACCAGATATCTTTGTGCCAGGACAGTTATCTCAGTTCATATCTCTACATTTATTCATGTGATTACTTGATTAATGTCTGTCTCTACTCTGTAAGCTCCAGGAAACTGGGTTCCTTGTTTGGTTTTGTTTGCAATTATTTTCCCTGTGCCAACCACATTTCTGGCTCAATAAAAATTTGAATGAATCAATGGATGGATGGGTAGATAGATGGATGAACAAACAAATGCAAAGAGTGAGTTTTTATCCTTCAAAACCAAAGAATAGTATCAAATCAGAGTGCAGTTTGGGAAGGGGGGTTGAGTCCAATAGGAGGCCATTCAAACACGTGACTCTGTGATGTTGTAACTTAAGGATAGATTTTAGTACTGATAGAAAAGGATGAAATACATATCTGTCAGGCAATCTTCTGCAACTCTTTTGACCTCAACCAAAATTTTAATAGATGTTGAGCAACTGTGAATTTAGAATATAATTTCTAACATGTTTTAAATGTGTTAACATAAAACATTACAATGTTTTAACATGTCTTAAATAAGAAATATTAGGTCTGACCATCACTCAAGATGGGTGATTATCTATGACTCTAGATTGACTCACTGAGAAACATCTCTATGTAAAGCTACTTTGATTCAAATGTCCCAAGCTTGCCTGAAAAGGATTTTATGAGAGTATACTTCCAAAGCAGGGCTCATTATTTCAGAGGATAACATGCAAAGGGCAATAATAAGTAGTAATTATATAAATGACAGAAGTCCACTGCCAGCTACACTGGTGCAATTCCTTTTAGAAGTAAGATTTTATCCAGTGACTAATCTCAACTCATGTTAACAGAAATATGTATTATAGAGATCTAAGGGGAAATTTAACTTGAATACTTTTTCACTAACTGAAAATTTACCAAAAAACTTATAGTTCCATGTTTGGTTTCAACCTCAAAGTGCCTTTTCCTGGAAAGCTTATCAACTTTTCTCAACTGTTTATGAATTATTATTATAAGAAAAAAATGTTGACATTTGTAACATTTGCCAGTCTTGGTGGCTTGAGGAAAATCCAAAAACAGTTGAAATCATTTCCGGTTAACTTAAAAAGTCGAGGGAAGGCTCCAAAAATAAAAGAGAGAAAGAAGAAAGTACTTCGTGCATTACACACAGTAGGAATTCAATTAAAGAATTCTGAGTTTAGTTGAACTGATTTGTGCTGTTTGTGTATGTTATATTGTAGAGAAATTAAAGGTGTCTTAGCAGTTGAAGGATAATAGAATTAGTGAAATGTTAATACCTTTCAAGGCCCAGATTGCTTACTGAGGCAATGCTGCATAAACTGACATTAGAGGGAAAATTCTATCTAGAAGCTATATCTTTGTTCTGGGTTATCAAAGTTTCGGCATGATCCTGTAAAACAAGAGGAAAAAATAGTTTATATTACCATAAACTTTCTGATAAAAAGTGAACTTTAGAGAAGGAATAAAAATAAAAGAAGAAAATAGGAGGAAATAGGAAAATTATCAAAATGAACCTGGCTTCCGCCAAGAATTAAAAAAGGAGACACACACTTCCGGCGTTTTTTTTTTCTTTTGTCATTTAGTTTAAAAAGAGCAGAGCCACTTTAAGAAATGTTTACTTGTCTGTGTTGTCTTCTTGCTTACTCTCTGTACTTTTTGTGTCCTGTCTCTGTCAATATTCCTGAGAATTGAGATCATACTCCCTTAGACAAATTGACAAATGGATGGCGAATAGGAAATGAGATCTCAGAGATGCCCACAGTCTTCTTGCTCTGCAAATCTGTTGTCTGTGTGTCAGAAACTGCACGTGCTCTGGGGTGTTTCCCTGATTGCAAGTTAACAAGCTAGCCTGTTACTGTTCACAGATGCTAGCAGAAGACACGAGACTCCTGGGTCAGCGACAAAAGACTTGATTACTCACGGCAAAAGCATTAGCCAGAGCATCGTGTTGGTTTGTGTTGGTTCTCATGGCCTCCTAGAACTTTGTGCAAACAAGGATGATGCCAAGGCCTCCCCATGGAGCCTGCACACTCAGTGAGCTGTGGTCCAAGAGAGGAACACTGAATTTGGGGAATTCACCGCTTCTATAGTAAGAGCAGGCAGGCTGCGCTGTGTCTGGGGGGAGAGTGATTCCCTCATCACTCCAAGTTGTTCAGTACGAATACAATCCTGAGGGACGGCCCAGGTAGAGAGTAGTCAGGACCCTTGCATTCCTTGCATATCCAAGGAGCACCTTCAGGGACACTCAGGGCCAATGGCACATTGCCTCTCCCAACACGGTAACGAAGACCCAGTCCTGCCACTAACATGGCTCGTCTTTCTTCAGGACACACCTCAGGCTCTGAATCCACACTGCCTGAGTGTGAATCCCAGTTTCAGCACTTATTAACTTCAAGAAAGTTACTTAACCATTTTGTGCCTCAATGTCTCCATCAATTGGGACAATAATAAAGCCACTTTATAAGATTAAATGAATTAATACATATACTGCATTTAGAACAGTTCCTGACACATAGTAAGCGCTATTTCTGTTTTACTTTGTGTTTTAATTCTCACTTTCCAGTTACTTTTTGGCTAATTACATATTTTCTCCTTCAAATTCCTCGATCAAGATTTCATGAGAAAATTAAGCCTTAATACCCCAAGACCTACCTTGTCAGCAATGACTTAACTTCTCTCCTATGCATCTAGAATTGTACTAGCTATGTACCATCCTGGAAAGAATTGAGAAAATAGTGTCTTGAATTACTTTCAATATTCTATATTTCAGATGGGGAATCCTAGTTTTAAAAGGTAATTATCTTTGCCCCTCATGGACAGAGCTTACTCTAGGCTACTTCAAATATCACTAGCCAGCCTGTGGGGACAATGCCTTCTCTAATCAGTGGCCACCCCACAGCAGGGAACAGTCTGATGCCATTTGCCTCAGCAGTCTAACTCATTCACCGATGTGTAGCCAGGGCCTGGCACCAAGTTTGACACCAGTAGAAACAGCAAAATGATTTATTGACTCAGTCAGTGAAGGGTATAGCAAGAACCATCATTGACAGTTTATCCCGCCTTCCTCAGCCCTATCTTTTTCTTGGATTTGACTTATTGTAGTATGAATGATTCTAAAGGACAGCTCTTTTATCTCTTTTGCTTGGTTCTGTAAAAAGTAAAATAGAAGACTTGGGAAATGATATGAAGATAAATACATACCCTAAGATAAAATTTTTATAATACTCAGCTAATTTTTGCAACATGGCTACTTAAGATAGTTTATACATATCTGTGAGATTATGGAAAATATTCTAGGTACATTGCTTTCTGATGATAAAGATTTAAAAATCTAGGGAATCAGAGAATTGACAGATCCTAGATGATTTGCTTCCAATATCATATAACTCAAATAGACTTTCAGGAAGTCCCAGATCATATTCGACTCAGATCTGAATGTTCTGACGTGAGATCCATACGCTTTAAATATCAGGCTGTCAGAAGGCAGAATTCCATTCCATTGTACAGGTTCAGGCATTTGACAAATTATTGGTCCCAAGAGCTATCTCATTTCCACCTGAGGTTGGCCACGGGCTGTCTGAAAATAATTTAAAATATTTTTTCAAAAAGAATCTTTTTATGATATTTGAACAGTGATTAATTCCAGTTGAGACTCCAGAATTCTGATTCATATAAAGAAAAGTTAATTTCATCTTGAAAAATTTTAGGACATTTTACTCTGTATCAACAACAGTTATTGCAGATAATATATCTAAATTCCTAAGGAAATCAATACAAAATATTCTTAAAGAGTGTTTATGAGCTCAGCACTAAGCTAGTGGGCATATGGAAAGTTCAGATGTGCATGACCTGCCTTCAAGGAGCTGACCTCAGAGATCTTCCCCCATGTACCCTCCCACATCGCCCCCTATAACCGTTTGACTAGAAAGTCTACCCCTTCCAAAAGGAGGTTTACTTTAATTATAGACCATATTCCAAAAAGAAAGCAAACTCAATCAGCAAACTAACCAACCAGATGTTTCAAAATAACCGAATAAGTTACTCCATAAAGTTATTTTGGACTTTTATTGGATTCCCACCTAATTTAACAGCAAACCCGAACTATTCTTCATTACGTTTTTAAAATTAGTTATAATAATTGTATGATCTTTTCTGAAGGTTAGTTTTAAATCTTGAAGTCTAGAGCCGTTTTGGCTTCCTTTTCATCTTTTAAATTCTTACGTGTTACAAACAAAACTGAACTGCTATAAAATTGAACTTGACTTTCTCCTACCTGAGAATGCCTCCTGACCAAAAAACATTGTCCTATGGCAGATATGCTTATAGGTAATTTCTCCAACTACTAGATCCACTAAACACAAAGTTACTTTTTTGTTTTTAATTTTCATGAACCAAAGAAATAAAATGCCTTCCCCAAAGCTCTCATGATCCTGCATGAAAGGAAAAGAAGCTCGACTAATTAACTCTTGTTCACACAGTGTTTCTTAAAAAGAACAATGTGAGCGAGCCAGTCCTGACGACCTAACGGTTCAAGTTCGGCGCTCACCGCTTTGGCCGCCTAGATTCGCCTCAGGGTCGTGGAACAACACCCCTGTCTGTCAGTTGCCATGCTGTGGCGGCAGCTCACATAGAAGAACTCGAACGACTTACAACTAGGATGTACAACTATGTACTGGAGCTTTCGGGAGGGAAAAATATGTGAGCCTTCTAAATGCTATAGGTAGGAGCCCACTGCAGTCCTCTATGTATGTGGTAAATTGAGAGACTTGTCCGTGGTTCAACTGCCATCGTTCCTGCTGCCACTACCATTGTCACTGGCTGGGGACAAGTCAGGAGGAAGACAGTGTTACATTATTTGTTGCTAATGGTTCCCAGAAGTTCATTTTTATGCACACCTCCACCACCAACTATGAAAACATGGAGAAGGCAGTCTGCATTGCACTTCCGTATCTGTCCTTCTTTTCGGAGCAAGGCTAAAATTTATAGGTTATTTCTTCCATTATCATTCACATAAGGAAATTTAAACTAACGGAGGTTGTAACTCGTCCACGATTAAAACTAGAAATGACTTCTGTGGATTAAAATGCCTTTGCTAGATTAATAAAAAGGGCATGATATATCTTCATCAGTTTGTTTTTCCTAATATTTAAATATTGTAAACTTCAAAGTACGTTTCTTTGATTCTTTCCAATATATATAAGTGTAGTACTTCTTGGAATTTACTAATTGAGTTAGATTGTCTGATTATCTTCCTTCCTTCCTTCCTCTCTACCTTCCTCCCTCCTTTCCTTCCTTCCTTCTTTGCTTCCTTCCTTTCTTCCATAAAGAATGAGCTGTGAAAATGTTTCAGGTGCTGCATTTTCACTAGAAATTTGCCAAAAAAAAAAGGAATAGAAATAATTTTTACCCTCAAAAAGATCAGGCAGATATCCAAAGTGCTAAGATTTTCTGCCATAAAAGGTAAAGTTGTAATTAATATCCTTTCACACAGAAGTTTTATAGGTTCTTTGGTTCAAAAGGAAATTACACATCCAGTTAGGTACTTTCCTTTTGCTATATATGGCAGTTAGTTTTTACTGCAAAAAAATTAATGCGAAAGTGGAAAAGTAATGGAAAACACTTTTTATAGCTGACTTTGCAGAGCATTACATCACAATTTGATTAATGCACCTAATTAACATTTAACTGTCTTAAAAGAAATATTTTTCTTGTTTACAGCCCACATTTTTTCCTTCCCCCAAGCTTAATTTAATGCAAAAACCCCCTCTGATATAATTGTTAATTCTTGAGAATTTCTGTTTCTGTTCACAAAGCATGAGATACATTTTTATGTGCTGTGTGCTATATGTGTTGAAGCAGCAATAACATTTCTCATAGCCTTGCAAAAATAAAACTTATCTAGTGTGGTGATTTCAACAGCAAAAATCCCAGATTTAATTAATAACAAAGAGCTACTCTTCCAAAGATTAAGTGAAGATCTTAAGTCTAACTCAGGAAAGAAATTTGGGTTCTTAATTGTTATTTGCTATCTGTCATGCAGATTTCTAATGACTTCCTTTTTACTATCTGGTAGCAAAATTTTACTGAAAGTAATTTTCTGAATGACTTGCGTTCTGTGACATATGAATTATTTAAAAATAAAGGTTAATTACTCAGACTTTATTGTAACCAGCACTGTGCACGTTGCAATTTCTAGCAGCTACATTTATGTGAAAAGATGGTTCCCACAGACTGTTTCAAACAGGTGACCTGGATTCAACTTGGGTTTTATATGCATGAGAAGTACAGTAGTTCATAAAAAATAAAGATTTCTTTTTGTAATGAAAACACAGGTTTAGTATGTTGGAAAGTTTTTGACAAATTTATGAATTATAATAATTGCCAAGAAAAGGTTCATTTCTTGTGAAAGAGTCAGATGCAGACTTTATCTTCCTGACAAAGAATATTGTCAATTCATTTTAAAAATCCATACCTGCAGTCAACAGAAATTAACTAATATTTGCCGAGCACCTACTCCATATAAGGTTTTTTCCGTCTTCAGAGTTCCTAAAATGTACTAATATAAGATCATTTGAAACTACTCAATATAGCATTCTTGCCTTTAAATAATAATACTGTGATTAGATGAAACAAAGAAATAAAATATCTAAGTGTAAAGAAAATAGTAATAAACGTGAAGACAAGCATTTTTTTTTAAGATATTAGTTTAACTTTGTACATTTGAGAATTCTGCGTTCTCTGTTTTTGGGACCAACATCACCTACGTGGGTTTTAGTTTAAAAAAAAAAGATGGAAAAAACCATGTTAGCTAAAGTAGCTCTTCTACTGATAGTGCAGATTCTCACAAATAAGTTAATATCGTCCATTAATCTAGATGTCTTCATTGACACATCTAGCATGTTGCAGTCTTCATTTTATGTCTTCAAGAAGACAGCAGGGGCCGGCCTGGTGGTGTAGTGGCTAAGTTTGCACACTCCGCTTCAGCAGCCCAGGGTTCGCAGATTCAGATCCCAGGTGTGGACCTACGCACTGCTTACCAAGCCATGCTGTGGCAGGTGTCCCACATAAAAAATAGAGGAAAATAGGCACAGATGTTAGCTCAGGGCCAATCTTCCTCACCAAAAAAAAAAAAAAGAAGAAGAAGACAGCAGCACTCAGAAAAAAACAGCATACATGCTCAAAATATAAACAAATGTAAATGTTCATTTAAGAATACATACACACACACATATACACAAGATACTCAGCTCCATACATTTATTAGAGGAGTAAGCATTGAGTATCATTTTTGCATACTTGAGTACTCACCATGACCTGGGCACTGTACTAGGTACTTTATATACATTATTTTGCTTTTTCTTCACAAATGGAGTGTGCAGTAAATAGTTATCTTCATTAATAGAAAAATAAGCTCAAAGAAGCAGACTTTCCTGTAGTAAATGAATGGATCAGGAATTTAAATCTTTGTCAGCTAGCCCCAAATCTTATATTTGTTACACTGCACGGCCTTTCCAGAAATGTATCAATTGTCATATCTTTCCAATTCCCGAGTAGGCACTCAATAGAGATTGTAACATTCAATCCTCACAACCCTTGACTAGGAGGAAACAGACTCAGAGTAGTTAGGTAATCTGCCCAATATCCTAGCTCAGATTACGACCAGGATTATATCAGGTGGCACGGTAAACTCTTGTCTCACCACCTAGCTGTGCAACATCACCCTGCTCCACAGCAGCCAAAGCAGCCAGATTTACTTACTAAATTCCGAGCGCACTCAAGTTATATTTGGCTAATCAAATACCCAGCACTTAAGTGTCGAGTTACCCCTTGTTCAAAAAACTCCTAAAATCTTTTTTCAAGTAAATTTCCTTATGAATTTGTAGTCCTTCTCTTATATATATATATCTCTTAGCTTTTTTCACCTCCTGTAAGTACTTATACACAGCACAAGTACGGCGTGGCTATATTTCTTACCTTCCATTAGGAGGTAAGAGATTTCTGGTGTCCTGAATCTTGAGAAGGAGTTTACCATGGAATGTGTGCGAAGGACCTCTGGGCAGTCTTGCTAAATACAGAAGAGCATCAGTCTACACTAAAAGAGTAATGAACTGACCGCCGCCAATAAGTGGCCTCACTGTGATGCTGCCTCCGAGTACCTGTCCAGCCCAGGTGATGATAGTGCTCCAGGGAGGCCATGCTCCCCAGCCTCCCAGCCTTCTGTCCACAAGGACTTCCCCCTCTGCTTGTGATGTAGAAGTTCCTTTTTCCTAAGTTACTCAGGAAATTTTGCATCATAATTGTTTGGGAGGACTAAAAATGCAAATTTTTTGAGGCCAGGATGATATTAGGGAATCGTTAGTTTTACCGGGTATAATAATGGTATTGTGTTTATGTAGAAGAATGTCCTTTTTTTTTTTGTGAGGAGATCAGCCCTGTGCTAACATCTGCCAATCCTAGTCCTTTTTTTTTTTTGCTGAGGAAGACTGGCCCTGGGCTAACATCCATGCCCATCTTCCTGCACTTTATATGGGATGCCACCACAGCATGGCTTGCCAAGCAGTGTGTCGGTGCGTGCCCAGGATCTGAACTGGTGCACCCCAGGCCGCCACAGCAGAGCGCGTGCACTTAACCGCTTGCGCCGCTGGGCCAACCCCAAGAATGTCCTTTTTTAAGGAGATGTATGCTATTTAGTAATGTATGATATGTAGGATGTATGTGTTTAGAAATAAAGAGTCATGATGTCTGAAAATGGTTCAAATACGTGTGTTTGCACGTGTGTGTGTGTAGATTGATTGTGGGTATACAAGTTCTTGTTATAATCATGTTTCAACTTTTCAATATTTTGACATTTTTCATAATGAAGATTTGGAGAAAAAATGACAGATGTGAACATTGCCTAAATCCTATTCCTTTTCCTTCTCACCAGCAGTGTACAAAAATTCACATTTGTCAATGTAATGTATATTGAAAAAGATCTCATTGTTACCGTGATTGCACATTCCTACTTACAATGTATTTGAGCATATGTTTATATTTTTTGGTGACTTGGGAAAATAAATTAGAATAGTCACTTTTGAAGACAATTTGTCAACGCGTATTAAAACTTCAAATTTCCACCCTATGACTGAGCAATTTTTGGTCTCAGTATTTATCCTAGGAAAAAAACTAATTCATGTTGACACAGAAGTATGAACCTGGATGCTCATTGCAGTATTATTTGCACCAGAGAAAAATTGCAACCAACATTACTGTCCACTAGTAATGGAATGGTAAAATAAGAACCCATATTGTGAGCCCAGCCCCGGTGGCCTAGTGGTTAAGTTTGGCACACTCTTCTTCAGTGGCCTAGGTTCAGTTCCTGGGTGTGGACCTACACCACTCGTCTGTCAGAGGCCATGCTGTGGTGGTGGTTCACGTACAAAATAGAGGAAGATTGGCAGCAGATGCTAGCTCAGGGCAAATCTTCCTCAGCAAGAACCCGTATTGTGAATTCATATGTACAAGAATGTTCTATAATTGTGGCAAAGATTGAAAGCTGATGATAAAATATACCAAATACTCCATATTTTAAAGAAACTCTAAGCAGGTGGAGTCAATCATCTCTTGTCAGGGCTTCTGGAGAAAGGTCAGAAACAGCCCTAATGCCTCCTCTACTGTGGCCATATCTCACTTTCCATCATATTCTAGAGATATCCCTAGCAAATATATGTGATGTCTACACAAATGTGTAATTTTCCTTGAAGTGTTTTGGTTAACAGCTTCTCCTTACTGAAGTGATGATAAAAGAGGGATTCCAAAAGAATCATGTTTAAAGACAGAGCATGCTTGTGATGAGAGAGAACTGGAATTTTGTTCCCTAGCTGGAATTTCCTTGGTGAAAGAACATGTTAAATTACCCTTAAACTTTGAAGAAAGGAAAAGAGAATTGGAGAGAAGTGGCTTCATAGGAGACTAGCAAGGACAGAGGAAGCCAAGACAGTCTCCTTGAGTTCCCAGCCCCTGAGAGGTACAGAAGATGGATGCACATGTGTAACACCTGGAGCTAGCCATGGATGCAGATAAGATTGGGGGTGACAGCTTTGCAAGGACCACCACAGCCTGGGAGGAAAAGAGGCAATCCCAGTAGAAGCATGCTTGTGAGTGCCACCAGCAGGAGAGGGAGAAGTGGTGAGCAAATCTCACTTGCAAACACCAATACCTAGAGGAGCTACACAATAGTAAAGCCTTCCATGAGCATGACACTCAGCATGATGACCATGTACAAGGAGTATAAAGCAGCACCGCCAACCACTAAGAGAATTATGACTTCAGCTAGTTAAGTAAAGAGGTGTTTGCTCTTTTCCCTTTTACTTATCACCACTCAAAAACACAAGAGGAGCCAACACACAGTGGAAGTGGAAAAAACAAGCGAAGTTCAGACCATAATGTCTCCAGTTTGGGGATATTAGGGAGGCTGTAGTATTGAAGTCAACTGACTCTCCGGGCTGTCTCTTCAAATTTTATATTTGGCAATGGCTTTAGGCCAATAAACTAAACTGGCTTCACACCAAACTGTGCCCGCCCTGCTAGGTTAATGCCATACATACCACTAGGAACCTGAAGAGACCCAGGCCCGGTACCTCAATCTCACCTCCCTTTCTTCGCTTTTGAAGTCATGAAAGTAACCTACACTTTAAAAGACGTAATAAAGTATAATTACCTATCATATTTAATGCCACTTTTCTGATTTTTAAGCCACAAATTTTTGTTTTGGAACATTGGCAAGCAACATGAATAAAAACCTCTGAACTGGGAGCCAGAAGATCTGGCTTTTAATTCTAGTTATATAGCTTTGGAAAAAAGTCATTTAACCATCTTGGCCTCATAATCTTTATCTTTAAAGATTGATATTTGTCTAGATCAGTTATTCTTAAGTTTTCTGAGTCCTGAACTACTATGAAAATGATTTGAATCTTTATCGTTACATCCTCAGAAAACCGTGGACCTTCACACATAAGAATTATGCTCAGACATACAAACAAATAGAACAGATTATGAACTCTTTGAAGATGAACCAGATTAAGAGTCCTTAGACAATCTGCTAGATTTTTCCACATCTCCAATTCTTCCCCCAAATTATAACTTTTGAATCAATCAAAGAGTTTTCTTGGAGAAAAAATCCAAAGTTTTCCATATCACCTAGAAAATGAATAATAAATCATTGAGTAAAAGGATATGACTGGCCCTAATCTTGAGTTTTGAGGTTTCCATGGCTTAAGAATTTTGTAAAATGAAATTTGTTTCCAATGATCTTTTAGATCAGGAGTTGGTGAAATTTTTCTATAGATAGTAAATACTTTAGGTTTTCCAGGCTAGATAGTCTTTGCTGCAGCCAGTCAGCTCTGCCATTGTAGCATGTAAGCAGTGGCAAACAATATGTAAACCAGTGAGCACGGCTGTGTTCCAACAAAGCTTTATTTACAAAAACGAGCGGTGGGTGAAGGTTGGCGCATAGACTGCTGGCCTGATTTAGATGGTCAAAGTTATCTTTAAACTTCTCATTCAATTTTACCTAAAATTCTTTTTAATATTTTGCCCTAAAGTTGAGATATAACAATATTAACAGTCTAATTTATTTTTGTCCTAATATCGAGGTATAACAATATCTATAGTCTAAATTCATTATTTTCACTATACAAGTGTACAGTTGGAAAAACACGCCAGAAAGAACACCTTTTTATTTAAAAATACGTTTTATTGGGCCAGCTCCAGTGGCCTAGTGGTTAAGTTCAGCACTCTCCACTTCGCCAGCCCAGGTTCGGTCCCCAGGCATAGATCTACACCACTTGTCGATGGCAGTGCTATGTTGGTGGCTCACACACAAAACAGAGGAAGATGGGAAAAAGTGTTAGCTCAGGGCAAATCTTCCTCAGGAAAAAAAAACCACATATATCGTACTTTTTAGATAAACTAGAGCTACAGATTCCAAGAATTTAGTGATTCTAATTTGTCTAACATTGCATCCAAATTTCTTTTATTCGTTGCATCATCAAAGTATGTTAGAATAGAGCTTTACAGCCAGACATTGCTAATATAAGAAAAAGTGACGTTAAGAGTTAACATGTTCCTGTCCATTTGTTTCATCTAAATTCATATTTTTTTAAATAAATAGACAGTCACTGAAAATTTTACAGCCAGACATATTAGTAGTTATGGGATCTGTTCTATTGCTCAGGCTCTTTAATGTGGTAAGGAGGACTTTCAAAGCTTAGAGGAGAAAATAATCATTCCAGGTAACATTTCTATGTTTGAAATACTTTCAGCGGATAGAAGTGGATGATAAATAGAATCAAAATTTTAAATACACAGTATTAAATATCTTGACAAATGCCACTATACCTGCATTGGAGCTAGTAGCATCAATGCAAGAAGTTATTTATTCTGTTTCTGTGCATTATTTTTTTGCTGAGGAAGATTTGCCCTGAGCTAACATCAGTTGCCAATCTTCCTCTATTTTGTATGTGAACTGCCACCACAGCATGGCCACTGATAGACGAGTGGTGTAGGTCCACGCCCAGAAATTGAACCCAAGCCACCAAAGGAGAGCACACTGAATTTAACCACTAGGCCACCAGGGCTGGCTGTGCGCCTTATTTTTAATAAGGCAGTTTATCCACAAGTCTCTTCATTGCCTATACAAGTTTAATTTTTCCTAATTCTGTCCTTAAGGAACACTGCATTCTTCTGAGACTAAAGATTAATGACAATGTAAATTAAATCATTTTGGTTTCCAGGGGATTTCACAGATTTGACACTCCATTCTGGTACATGAAAAATCCCAGATTCATTTCTCAGGGTTTAAGAGTCAATGTCCATTTTATATAGTACCTTTACAACATCAATTAATTATTTTTATTTCATACTTTATCCCGAGATAAAGATTTGGAATGCTAATTGAAACTCAGGTCTAGTTACTGCCAAGGAGAACTTAATCCTTAAACCTTCCTTTTCTTATATATAACCTTTTGTAGTAGCAGTTTAAATAATGTCTTATGTAAGGTGTCTTGGATGAGGAAAAATATCCGTGGTCCATAGAAATTTTATACACAATATTATTTTTCCAGATCTCACAAATCTGCTAAGAACATTTCACTCACTTTTTTCCTTTTCTCCCTTCAAGAATTTAAACTGTTATTTCTCTGGAATCTTTCCCCAATGCCCTAAATTTCATGATAAATCACCTTTCTTCGTCGTTCTTCCTCTTGCCTAATTTTCTTTGTATCTCTTTTTGTTACATTTTGCACCTCTGTTGCTCTCTGCAATATTGATTAGAAATAAAAAGTCAACAAAAACTAATGCAGCTATGAGAGAAATTTATTGGTCTGCCGTCTTTTGTCTTTCTGCTCGCTTTAGTATCTCTTTTGTAAACAAGCTTAATATTTCTTCCTCCCTTTTAGGTTTAGCTAGTTCAACATTTTTTATTTCTCCAATCTGTGAAAGCTCATTACTAGGTTTCTGAGATTAGCACTTTCTATACGTTCTACTAAAAAGTACTTCTTACTGACTTTTGGGTATTGGATTGGCCTATCTGTTTCAAATGCAGATTCCTTCACATTTGTCTTTATCACAATAGAATTATTTACATCTAGATACTCAAAGTAGCAATAAATGGCAATGTTCTCACATATTTTGGAGGCATTTTTAATATTAAAAAATGATTTGACCTCTCTGTAGTCATCACAGTCATCTTCACGGTATGGAAGATCACACTTGGCAGCAGAGGTCTAGCACTCTAACTGTTCAAAAGAGTGGATCAGCGAGTCGTGCCACACATTTCATTCCACTTCAATCTTCTTCTTTTAGAAGAGCTTCTCTACTGAAATAAGAAAAGAGTGCACATCTGTGTGCACGTCCATCTGTCAGGTAATTTCACACACAATCCAACTACGTATTTTCATATTACCTTCCTCATTTTACAGGTAACAATGTTGAAGCCCGGTAGTTATGTAATTTGCCCACAGACATAAGAACAGTAAGTAGAGGATCCATGATTTAAGCCCTCATAGGTCTGCCTTTACAATTCCATGCTGTTTCTAATACGTTTCTGTCTCCTTAAGGAGAAAGACGTATAACCATTTAGGAGAAAGATCTAGGTGCCCTTCTTTATCATATAGTTTGGGGAATTCTAAGTGAAGTTTGCTAATATTGTCTTTTGCACAGTTTTCTGACTTTCTCTTCCCCCCAAAAGCCAACATAGTAAATTTATAGATTGGGATTTATTTATTTGTTAATCTAAGAAACATTTATTGGACATCTCTCTGCTAATGATACCAGGTAAGACGTTGAGGAAACAGAAAGATGAAATACAGGCTCTGACTTAAAAACATTAAGTTTCCATTTGCTATGTCCCCCTTCAGTAAAATGAGTAAAATCATAATACCTACCTCATTTCATTTTTCTCAGGTAGTTATTATTATTATCTACCATTTTACTGATGAGGAAACTAAGGCAAAGAAAAGTTGTGATTTTCTAAGGTCATATGGCTAATCAGTGATGGAGCTGGGATTTGAACTCAGGCAGACTGGCTTCCACTTGTGTGTTCTCAGCCACTATGTCGTGCTGCCTGCCTGATGATCAGTATACATCACACTGGAGCATGACATGACACTGGCTTCTTTCAGTTTTGATACAGATAGGGTACAAGCTCTCATTTCCCTATTAGTGAATCTCTGAGTTTTTGATGTCACTCTTAGAAAAAGATGTTAAATGTCTTATGTGTTAGTCAAAGAAACCACAAGGACCCAGAAAATGGGTCTTTCTCTTTAACCAGGTTTAAAATGAAATAAAATGACCTGCTTTTTAATAAAATGTACAGTGGTAACAATAAATAACTCTGATCTCACAGAGCAGTTTTGAGAATCAAACTAGATAATATAGGGCCCAGCATGGTGGTGTAGTGGTTAAGTTCACATGCTCCACTTTGATGGCCTGGGGTCCGCAGGTTCAGATCCTGGGCGTGGACCTACACACCGCTCATCAAGCCATGCTATGGCGGTGTCCCACATACAAAATAGAGGAAGATTGGCATAGATGTTAGCTCAGTGACAGTCTTCCTCAAGCAAAAAGAGGAAGATTGGCTTACAGATGTTAGCTCAGGGCTGATCTTCCTTACCAAAAAAAAAATTAGATAATAATCCTATAGTGGTTTTAGCACTGAATAGATGCTTAATAAATTTTATATGCTTTATGAAAAGAAAATTGCAGAGATATTTTTGCATTTCCTGCTAGGAATGAGCTGTTTATGTCTTCCAAGAATGAGGGATAAAATAGACTTCTTTTTCTAAATTTGATATGGTTTGTTAAGTCTCATTAAAACTAAAACTTACCCTGAACTAATATACTAGGACGTGTCTCTCGTCGGCTGCTCTGCCCCTAGCCAGAATACAAGGCCTAAATGATGTACACCATTGAGTCTAAGGTGGTAAGAAAGCATTTGTGATACTGAACAAAGTTACAAACCAATTAATATTTGTATTCATTGATTTTATTTGTAATTTTAGTTTGGCATACAGAAGTCAAAAAGGACATTCCACGAAAAAGGAAATAAAAGTTTATACCAATTGAATTCCTAATATATGCTGTGTAATATGCGAGGCATTTTCTCATGTGTAATCTTATGTATTCTTTATATAACAGCCCTTATAAATGTTGTCAGTGGACACTAAGTCAAGCTTTTCCTAGGACTTGGAAATAAGGAAAACTGCATTGCCCTTGAGAGGTAAACTGAGAAGCCAGCACATAAAGGATGACATAGAACTACTCACAGTCATCTGCCAGGCCTCTAGGACTAAACAACACAGAGAGGACACGTAAATTAGAAGGGGGTTGAGCAGAACTGGGAACTACAATAATAACTTCTATTTAATGAGCACCTACCCTGTGAAAAGCAGTGCACTGAGCACTTTTTATTCTTTTTCTGCAAGAAACTGTAAGAAAGTGGCGGAGTTGGAACTTGACAGTAGCCTCTCTGACACTGATGTCCGCAACACTGGAATCCTGGGAGACAATGTCAGCCATCCCTGTCCTACCCCTGTCTGGGAAAGAGGACGCCTAGAGTGGCCGTAAGGAGTTTTAATGAATATTTGCCACTTTTTTTTTTTTTCCTGCCCAATATCTAACCTCTGTTTCTATGCATGGGGTATCCATACAGCATGCGTCTTGGCAGGAGGCCCGGCCAGTCCGAGGCCCCCACCAGACCTGAAATCCAGAGCCGAGGAAGTGGAGAAGCAAGAGAGATGTTGCTCTGGTTGCAGGGCAGCCAGAGCACATGGAGTGTCAGGGGCCTCGCTGTCAGAGGTGCACTGGTCACCCCAGTGACCAGTGCCAGCTGTAGCCACAGGTGACATAATTCCGCCCACCAAGTTCCCTAGTATGGCTTTGGCACAGCCTTACTTTATTCCTGCTCATTTTCTGACTCTGGCTCCCCAGCCTCCCCCGGGTGCTGTGAGTTAACCAACAGCCTTTCAATGACGTCTTTTCTTGCTTCTATCGAAACTCTGAGCAACACAAATATCCTAGTCAATATAACTCAAGCAGTCTCTGTTGGGACAGCTGAATGGAGCTGTCTTTGCCTCATCCATTAAAAACTTACTCATATAATTCCCTATCCTTGTTTTCTCACCAAGCTTGTGATCATGATTTGGTTTCAGTCAATTGAAAAAGAATGAACTAGTCATGCTGGCATGAGATTTCTCATTCACCAAAACGGTTCTGCTTCTCATGTCAAGTTAATACATTGATCTTCTGGCTTTTTGACAGTGTCAAGAGTTTTGTTCATGTGAATCTACTTTTGAAAGCCAGCTTCACTCTAATATGCCAACAACTCATGTGCCTGAGGGCCAAAAGAAAAGGATTTTGGTGAATTCACCAAATGTCCACCAATATAGCCTCTTTGGGTAAAAATGCCCCATCCCAACATTGCTACTGGCTCAATCTTGCCTTTCTCCAAACTTTTCTGTCATGGAGATGAATACAAACAGACTAGTGTAGAAAAAATATCTGGTAAGGTAACTGTCAAAAAAACGGCAATTGAAAGTTTCAGAATTCATAATTTGCATATGACCCAAGTGTTGGAAATTTACCAAATTGTTAACAGTGTCAGAAAATTCCAAAATCAAAACTTAATTTAAAACAAATGAGGGCAGATTGGATGGAGAGGTAATCTCTCTGAACTCCATCTGAAGGTACAGGGATCCAGAGGTAGAATATAAAATCCTGTTCAAGAGTGACCATGGTTAGAACTAGAGAAGACTCCCTTAGATTACAAGACAAGAATGATGTGAGAAGAGATATTGGCAGACAGAGCTCAGCCCAAGGTTTTCAAAGAGCCACAAATAAAGAGAGAAAGGAACTTCAGCTCACATGAGTGGATAAGGAAGATAATCCAGGGCAAATATCATAGCTAACTAAGCTTTTTTCAGTTCCTGGAAATACGTTATGTAGGTGCACAAAATCCAATTAAAAGACCTGAGAGTGAGAGGACAGCTGAAATGGAAATTGTGCCTCAGGGAACTCTGGAGATGGGGCCAAGCTTGGACCTTTGGACTAAAACTATGAGGCAATGGGGTTTAAGCAAAGGGCAAAGAAGGTGAATTTTGAGGCTTCCATCAATCTTAATCACAGTGTCGGTAAAATTTGTGTCTGTTTCACAACACGTATAGTCCCAATACCTTGAGTCACTCTTAGAAACATGTTTTAAAATCCCCCAATCACGGGGCCGGCCCGGTGGCGCAAGCGGTTGGGTGCGCGCGCTCCGCTGCGGCGGCCCGGGGTTCGCTGGTTCGGATCCCGGGCGCGCACCGACGCACTGCTTGGTGGGCCATGCTGTGGCGGCGTCCCATATAAAGTGGAGGAAGATAGGCACCGATGTTAGCCCAGGGCCGTTTTCCTCAGCAAAAAAAGAGGAGGATTGGCGGATGTTAGCTCAGGGCTGATCTCCTCACAAAAAAAAAAAAAAAAAAAAAAAAATCCCCCAATCAGGAAGAAGCCCCTTGACATTGGTCTTAGCAATGATTTTATGGATATGACACCAAAAGTACAAGCAACAAAAGCAAAAATAAACAAGTGGGACTACATCAAACTAAACAGCTTCTGCACGGCCAAGAGAAACAATCAAGAAAATGAAAAGGGAACCTATGGAATAGAGAAAATATTTGTAAACCACATAACTCATAAAGGGTTAATATCCAAAATATATAAGGAATCCACACAACTCAATAGCAAAGAAAGCAAATAATTCAGTTTAAAAATGAGCAAAGGACATGAATAGACATTTTTCTTCTTTGTAAAGAAGAAAAGAAGAAGATATATATATCTGGGTATATATCTGAAGGAAAGGAAATCACTATCCCAAAGAGACATCTCCACCTCCATGTTCATAGCAGCATTATTTACGACTGCCAAAACATGGAAACAACCTAAGTGTCCACTGATGAATGAATAGATAAAGAAAATGTGGTGTATATATATATACACTGAATATACAATGAAATATTATTCAGACATAAAAAAGAAGGAAATACTACCATGGATGGACCTTGAAGGCATTATGCTAAGTGAAATAAGTTAGACAGAGAAAGACTAGTGCTGTATGATCTCACTTATATGTGGAAGACCGAATTCATAGAAACAGAGAGCAGATTGGTGATAGCCAGGGGCAGGGAGTAGAGGAGTGGGATAGGTGAGGACGATGAAAGGGTACAAACTTACAGTTATAAGATGAATAAATTCTGAGCATGTAATTTACAGCTTGGTAACTATAATTACCAATACTGTATTGTATATTTGAAAGTTGCTAAGAGAGTAGATCTTAAGACTTCTTAACACAACAAAGAAAGTTTGCCACTATGTGAGTTGATGGATGTGTTAGCTGATCTTACGGTGGTAATCATTTAGCAATATATACATATATCAAATTCTTACGTTGTACACCTTAAACTTACACAATGCTATACATCAATTATATCCCAATAAAGCTAGACAAAATAAATTACAATACAACAGCAAAATAAAGAAATAAAATCTCCCAAGATTTTTTGTTCAAATTTACTGAAAAATACATGATATTTTGACTATTTCTGTTTAAAGTCTTGAAAATTTGAGGTTCATTAAATAATCTCATGTGTTCATTGTTCAATCTCTAAATGAAAGCAATCGAACTGTAGTGTAAATTCTCAGGTCCCCAAATAAGATTTTATGCATTCAACTGTCCTACTGTAAATGCTGATTTAAAACCATTTTTTGTATCTGATCTTTTGTCCATGTTAAAAGGATATCAAGGACTTTATTTTTTGACTGAATTTCTGCTAAGAAATTAGTTACTTTTTACCCACCTCAGAATCAGAAAAACTCTTAGATTCAGCCCAAGGCTTATCTTGTCTGTTGTGCTTTGTTATTTAAAACAGCCCAATATTTTGTATCAGTGCCTTTAAAAATGTATGAGGATGAGATCATATAGTATTGTCACACAATTTTAAGACATCATCCATCTTTAAGCATCATTCTCCTAAGTCTGCACCAATACTCTCAGGTCATTGTAAAACATACATTTTCAGATTCACAGCATCTTAAAAGCTTCCAAGAGTTTAAGCTTTGAAAGCTTTTAGAATGGTTTATTGATCCAAAGCGCCTGTTGGGAAGGTCTAATTTATGTTTCCCAGTTATGATCACAGTGTCTGTAGTAATCTATATTCTTCTGTCTGCAGTTAATCTATATTCTTCTGAAGTTTGACAACTTTATTTTCTGCCATACTTAGTATCTTCACTTATTCCATCATTTCAAACATGTTCTATCATAGCTAAAAACCAAAAAATAAATAAACACGGGGGGAGAGGCACATTATATACAAAAGTATAATTTAATTATTTCTTTTATTCATTATTTTAACTAAGGTAGATGATGTAAATTTCCTATTCAAACATGCAGTCAGCAAGAGACTTCATTGACTACAACTAAACAAGTTTTCCTAAAATCTCCATAGCTAATAGACACTGAGTTTAGCTTCAGATAAAGAACTGAACTAAGTTATTTTATTTCAGAAAAACCAACAAATGAAAACTAATTGTACTCCATTACTCCTGGGAAGTAAAGAACTGTTGTCAGGTACACTTTAGTGTCAATGTATTCCACCCCAAGAGTAATGTTAGCCCTGATGGTTTTTACTTCTCAATGTTTTAGTTACATTATATGCATTATATATGCATTTTAAAATTTGTATACATTTTTATATCACTTCAACAAAACATAACTTGACAACAGGTAATCCTCTGGAATTAACTATCCCATCCACATAAGTTAGTTAAAGATGGAAATCAGTGACAACACAGATCTTGCGATACAATGATAAATATGACTTCAAAATTAATTGTGTTTCCTTATCCAGACTATATTTATAGATAATCACTAGAACACCATTTTAGAATCTCTTTCTCACATTAAGCATTAAGAACTTTATCTTTAAGGGATATTTTATTTATAACACATATCACAATTTACATTTATTTTATTTATGTTTTGCAGTGGTTGTCTGTCTTTCCTTTCATTTGACTATTAACTTCATGAGATCACATTGATTTTGCTCACTGTTATGGCTCATAATGCCACATGGTAGCTGACACACACTGGGCTCCCATTAACACCTTTTGAATGAATAGTAAACAGGAGCAGATGTTTGTCAGACATGTTTCTCAAGGGTCTGTTGTGAGGCCAGCCAATTAGATCTTCAACCTCTCTGGGATATACCAAGAAAAAGTATGCACAGCTCTATGGGAATTTCACTATGCTATTCCCAAACTTCCTCAGACCAGTGGTTACTATCTCTCCCATTATCACATATACATGCGGGGCTGAATGATAGGGATATATTCTGAGAAATATGTCTTTAGGCAATTTTGTCTTGGTGCGAACATCACAGAGTGTACTTACACAAACCTGCATGGTGTAGCCTACTACACACCTAGGCTATATGGTACTAATCTTATGGGACCACCGTCATATGTGCAGTCTGTTGTTCACTGAAATGCTGTTATGTGGTGCATGACTGTACCCAAAAAATAAGTAGAGCTGGAGATCTGCAAGTGTCACTCCATTGTTGATACCAACAATAAAATGAGAAATAACAACTAGATTACTGCCAGAGCAAGGTCAAGTGGTTTGTTTTATGATAAAATTGAGTCATTATGCTGAGAAAATGAATTGCTTAACATTCTAACTCCCTCCTTAGAATTAGAAGATTTTTACTACTGTTATTTATTAAAATACTAATTATTGTCTAGTAATTTCCAATTAAACTCCAAGACATTACATCATGCCTGCAGAGCACTATTCCACTCATCTTGGATGTGGCTTCCAAATTCCCTTGAGCAAAGAAATCCCAGTTGCCCCTATTTGATCAGAGTTAGCACTGCAGTTGAAATTGACTTTTCATCCTTGTATTGGTCGCTCTCCATCTTGTTATATGATTGTCAGAGTTGGTGGGACATCTTCTTCCTACTACAGTAAAATAACTGGAATGGGGGCTGAACTGGTGGCGTAGTGGTTAAGTTTGTGTGCGCCGCTTTGGCGGCCCAGGATTCAGCAGTTTGGACCCCAGGCGCAGACCTACACTCTGCTTATCAAGCCATGCTGTGGCGGGGACCCACATAAGATAGAGGAAGATGGGCATAGATGTTAGCTCATGGCCAATTTTCCTCAGAGGAGGAAGATTGGTAACAGATGTTAGCTAATCTTCCTCATCAAAAAAGAAAAAAAATTGCTGGAATGATTTACAGACACAATGCAGCTGTAAACTAGCATGGATTCAAAATACTGTTGGAAAGCATATAGAAAGCATGTCAGGAATTTTACAGAAACAAATTTTAGAACACTTTTCATAATGTGGAAATTGGATCAAAATTTTCAAGTTTGTAATATATCTAGGCTAATGTATAATGTATATTAATCTTGAAATGCATGAAAGAAATACTTTTTGGGGAATCATAAAGAAAAAATGCACCAGAAAAGATATATCTTAGTGGTAATGACTCTTTAGCAAACTAATGTTTTAAGGGGAAAAAATGTAAGTGTGATCACTATGGAGTTGATTTCCTGACCTGGAATTTTAACAAGATTCCAGGGTAAGAGTAGAGAAAACGCACCACAGGTGAAATTCATTCATGGCCCAAATCAAAAGAAAGCAATTACAATCAACTATTTAAAACCCAGAATTTTCATGATGTCATCCATATGTTATAATAATATACATTCCCCATGGGACTACATAAAACTATTTTATTTTGTTTTGTTGTTGTTGTTGTCGTCTTTAATTTTTTGTTTATTGCAGTAACATTGGTTTATAACATTGTATAATTTCAGGTGTACATAATTATACTTCTATTTCTGCATGGATTCCATCATGTTCTCATGTTCACCACCCAAATACTAATTACAATCCATCACCACACACATGTGCCTAATTATCCCTTTTGCCCTCTTCACTCCCCCCTTCCCCTCTGGTAACCACAAATCCAATCTCTGTCTCTATGTGATTGTTTGTTGTTGCTTTTATCTTCTATTTATGAGTGAGATCATATGGTATTTGACCTTCTCCCTCTGACTTATTTCACTTAGCATAATACCCTCAATGTCCATCCATGCTGTCACAAATGGCTGGATTTCGTCATTTCTTGTGGCTGAGTAGTATTCCATTGTGTATCTATACCACATCTTCTTTATCCATTCGTCCCTTGGTGGGCACCTGGGTTGCTTCCAAGTCTTAGCTATTGTGCATAACACTGCAAGGAACACAGGGGTGCATGCATCTTTATGCATTGGTGTTTTCAAGTTCTTTGGATAAATACCCAGCAGTGAAATAGCTGGATCATATGGTAGTTCTATCCTTAATTTTTTGAGGAATCTCTATACTGTTTTCCATAGTGGCTGCACCAGTTGGCACTCCCACCAGCAGTGTATGAGAGTTCCCTTCTCTCCACATCCTCACCAACACTTGTTGTTTCCTGTCTTGTTAATTATAGCCATTCTGATGTGTGTGAGGTGATATCTCATTGCAGTTTTGATTTGCATTTCCCTGATAGTTAATGATTTTGAACATCTTTTCGTGTGTCTGTTGGCCATCTGTATATCTTCTTTGGAGAAATGTCTGTTCAGGTCTTTTGCCCATTTTTTAATTGGGTTGTTAGTTGTTGAGATGCATGTGTTCTTTATATATTTTGGAGATTAACCCCTTATCAGATGTATGGTTTACAAATATCTTCTCTCAATTGTTAGGTTGTCTTTAAGTTTTGTTGGCGGTTTCCTTTGCTGTGCAGAAGCTTTTAAGTTTGATGTAGTCCTATTTGTTTATTATCTATTGTTTCTTTTGCCAGGTCAGACATGGTGCTTGAAAATATGTTGCCAAGACCGATGTCGAAGAGCGTACTGCCTATGTTTTCTTCTAGAAGTTTCATAGTTTCAGGTCTTACATTCAAGTCTGTAATCCATTTGGAGTTAATTTTTGTGTATGGTGTAAGGTAATGGTCTACTTTCATTTTTTCGCATGTGGCTATCCAGTTCTCCCAACACCATTTGTTGAAGAGACTTTCTTTTCCCCATTGTATGTTCTTGGCTCCTTTGTCAAAGATTAGCTGTCCATAGATGTGTGGGTTTGTTTCTGGGCTTTCAACTCTATTCCATTGATCTGTGTGTCTGTTTTTGTGCCAGTACCATGCTGTTTTGGTTACCATCACTTTGTAGTATATTTTGAAATCAGGGAGTGTGATACCTCCAGCTTTGTTCTTTTTTCTCAGGATTCCTTTAGCTATTCGGGGTCTTTTGTTGTTCCATATAAATTTTAGGATTCTTTGTTCTATTTCTGTGAAAAATGTTGTTGGAACTTTGATAGGGATTGCATTGTATCTATAGATTGTTTTAGGAAGCATGGACATCTTAACTATGTTAATTCTTCCAATCCAAGAGCATGGAATATCTTTCCATTTCTTTGTGTCTTCTTCAATTTCTTTCAGAAATGTTTTATAGTTTTCAGTGTACAGATCTTTCACCTCTTTGGTTAAGTTTATTCCTAGGTATTTGATTCTTTTTGTTGCAATTGTAAATGGGATTATAGTCTTTTATTTATTTATTATTTTGTGAGGAAGATCAGCCCTGAGCTAACATCCATGCCAATCCTCCTTTTTTTGCTGAGGAAGACCGGCTCTGAACTAACATCTATTGCCAATCCTCCTCCTTTTTTTATTTCCCCAAAGCCCCAGTAGATAGTTGTATGTCATAGTTGCACATCCTTATAGTTGCTGTATGTGGGACACGGCCTCAGCATGGCTGGAGAAGTGGTGCGACGGTGCGCGCCCAGGATCCGAACCCGGGCTGCCAGTAGCGGAGCACGCGCACTTAACCGCTAAGCCACGGGGCCAGCCCTGGGATTGTATTCTTAATTTCCCTTTCTGCTACTTTGTTGTTAGTGTATAGAAATGCAACTGATTTTTGTATGTTGATTTTGTACCCTGGAACTTTACCGTATTCGTTTATTACTTCTAAAAGTTTTTTGGTGGATTCTGTAGGGTTTTCTGTATATAAAATCATGTTATCTGCAAATAGTGACAGATCCACTTCTTCCTTTCCAATTTGGATCCCTTTTATTTCTTTTTCTTGCCTGATTGCTCTGGTTAGGACTTCCAATACTATGTTAAATAGGAGTGGTGAGAGTTGGCATCTTTGTCTGGTTCCTGATCTTAGAGGGATAGCTTTCAATTTTTCACCATTGAGGATGATATTAGCTGTGGGTTTGTCATAGATGGCTTTTATTATGTTGAGGTACTTTCCTTCTATACCCATTTTATTCAGGGTTTTTATCATAAATGGATGCTGTATCTTGTCAAATTCTTTCTCTGCATCTATTGAGATGATCATGTGATTTTTATTCTGCATTTTATTAATGTGGTGTATCATGTTGATTGATTTGCGAATGTTGAACCATCCCTGCATACCTGGAATAAATCCCATTTGATCATGGTGTATAATCTTTTTAATGTATTGTTGTTTGCGATTTGCTAGTATTTTGTTGAGGATTTTTGCATTGATGTTCATCAGTGTTATTGGCCTGTAGTTTTCTTTTTTGTGTGTTGTCCTTGTCTGGTTTTGGTATCAGGGTAATGTCAGCTTCATAGAATGAGTTAGGTACCTTCCTCTCCTCTTCAATTTTTTGGAAGAGTTTGAGAAGGATAGGTATGAAGTCTTCTTTGAATCTTTGGTAGAATTCACCAGGGAAGCCATCTGGTCCTGGACTTTTATTTTGGGGGAGGTTTTTGAACACTGTTTCGATCTCCTTACTGGTGATAGGTCTATTCAAATTCTCTATATCTTCTTGATACAGTTTTGGAAGGTTGTATTGATTCTAAGAATTTAAACACTTCTTCCAGATTCTCGAATTTGTTGGAATATAGCTTTTCATAGTATTCTCTTAAAATTTTTTATATTTCTGAGGTGCCCATTGTAATTTTTCTTCTTTCATTTCTGATTTTACTTATTTGAGCCTTCTCTCTTTTTTTTTTGAGTCTAGCTAAAGCTTTGTCAATTTTGTTTATCTTTTCAAAGAACCAGCTCTTGGTTTTATTAATTTTTTCTATTGTTTTATTAGTCTCTATTTCATTTATTTCTGCTCGGATTTTTATTATTTCCCTTCTTACACTGATTTTGGGTTTTGTTTGTTTTTCTTTTTCCAGTTCCTTTAGGTGCACTGTTACATTGTTTATTGAGATTTTTCCTGTTTGTTGAGATAGGCCTGTATTGCTATCAACTTCCCTCTTAGAACCGCTTTTGCTGTATCCCATAAATTCTGGCATGTCGTATTTTCGTTTTCACTTGTCTCCAGGTATGTTTTGATTTCTCTTTCGATTTCTTCACTGACTCAATCATTGTTCAGTAGCATTTTGTTTAATCTCCACATATTTGTGGCTTTTCTGAATTTCTTCCTATAGTTGATTTCTAGTTACATACCATTGTGGTCAGAAAAGAGGCTTGGTATTATTTCAATTATCTTAAATTTACGGAGATTTGTTTTGTGGCCTAATATGTGATCGGTCCTGGAGAATGTTCCTTGTGCATTTGAAAAGAACGTGTATTCTTCGGTTTTTGGATGGAATGCTCTGTATATATCTACTAGGTCCTTCTGTTCTAGTGTGTTATTTAAGACCAATGTTTCCTTATGGATCTTCTATTTGGATGATCTATCCATTGTGTAAGTTGAGTGTTCAAGTCCCCTACTATCATTGTCTTACCGTCTATTTCTCTTTTTATATCTGTTAATAATTGCTTTATATATTTAGCTGCTCCTACGTTGGGTGCATAGATATTTACAAGTGTTATATCCTCTTGTTGGATTGTTCCCTTGATCATTATGTAATGCCTTTCTTCGTCTCTTTTTACAGTTTTTGTTTTAAAGTCCATTTTGTCTGATATGAGTACTGCAACCCCAGCTTTCTTTTCATTGCCATTTGCATGGAGTATCATTTTCCATCCCTTCACTTTGAGTTTGTGAGTGTCTTTAGGTCTGAAGTGTGTCTCTTGTATGCAGCATATATATGGGTCTTGTTTTTTTATCCAATCAGCCACCCTGTGCCTTTCAATTGGAGCATTTAATCCATTGACATTTAAAGTAGCTATTAATAAGTATGTACTTACTGCCATTTTTTAACTTTTTTTTTCTCAGTGTTTTAGTAGCCCTTCTTTGTTCCTTTCCTCTTCTCTTGCTCTCTTCCCTTGTGGTTTGATGGCTTTCTTTCATATTATGTTTGCCTTCCTTTCTCTTAGTTTTTTGTGTGTTTATTATAGGTTTCTGGTTTGTTATTAACATGGGGTCCGTATACAGAATTGATGGTCTCTTTGGTTTGACCTCTGTCTGAAAGCTCTACTCTTTAACTCCCCTCCTCCCACATTTTATGTTTTTGATATCATATCTAACCTCTTTTTTGTGCATTTGTATCCATTACCCTCTTATCATGGTAATAGATAATTTTTCCTATTTGTGGTCTTCTCTTTTCCCCTTAAATAAGTCCCTGTAGCATTTCTTGTAGTACTGGTTTCTTGGTGACAAACTCCTTTAAATTTTGCTTGTCTGGGAAACTTTTTATCTCTCCTTCCATTTTGAATGATAACCTTGCCAGGTAGAGTACTCTTGGTTGTAAGTTTTTTCCTTTTAGCACTTTAAATATATCATGCCACTCTCTTCTAGCCTGTAAGGTTTCTGCTGAGAAGTCAGCTGGTAGCCTTATGGGGTTTCCTTTGTATGTAACTTGTCTTTCTCTTGTGGCTTTTAGGATTCTCTCTTTATCTTTAATTCTGGACATTTTAATTATGATGTGTCTTGGTGTGGACCTCTTTGGGTTCATCTTGTTTGGTGCTCTCTGTGATTCCTGTACCTGGATGTCTGTTTCCTTTCTTAGGTTAAGGAAGTTTTCAGCAATTACTTCTTCAAATATATTCTCTGCCCCTTTGTCTTGCTCTTCTCCTTCTGGGACACCTGTAACACGGATATTAGTGCACTTGATGTTGTCCCAGAGGTCCCTTAGACTGTCTTCACTCTTTCTAATTCTTTTTTCTTTTATCTATTCACCTTGGGTGATTTCTTCTAGTCTTTCGTCCAGCTCGCAGATCCATTCTTCCGTATCCTCTACTCTGCTTTTGAGTCCCTCTAGTGAATTTTTCATTTCCAGTGTTGTAGTCTTCATTTCTGATTGGTTCTTTTTTATATCTTCCATTTCTTTGTTGACATTCTCACTGAGCTGATCCATTCTTCTTCCAAGATCAGTGAGCAACCTTAACATTCTTTGTTTGAACTCTCTGTCAGGTAGGTTGTTCATTTCTGTTTCACTTAGTTCCTTTTCTGGGGTTTTGTCCTGTTCCCTTATTTGGAATGTATTCCTCTGCCTCCTCATTTTGCCTCTTTCCCTGTGCTTGTGTCTATGTATTAGGTAGGTCAGCTACATCTGACCTACCTAAGTAGCAAGAGCTACTCCTGCTCTTGGATAGGTGACCTTATGTAAGTGCTGCCTTAGGAGGCCTGCTGTGTGCTTCCCTCACTTCTGAATGTTCCAGGAGTGACCCCTATGTGGGCTACGTGTGTCCTTCTGTTGTGGTCTGTTTGCTCTCCCTGTAGGCACCCAGGGAGGCTGAGTTATGCTCCTGGCCAGCTGTTGTAATGCTCAGCTGCTTGTAGTTGTTGTGGGCCCTTCAGTCTCTTTATCAGGTGTGGGGAGCCCCAGCACAGTTGGCTGCAAGTTCTAATACCACATTTGTGCTGCAGTATTTCTTTTAAGTGAGTAGGCCCCCAGCGTGGCAGGTTGTTAGTCTCAGGGGCTTACAATTGCTATAAGCCTGCAGTCTTTAGGTCTCTTGTCAGCTCTCTGAGGATTGGAGCTGGGTAGGGCTGGCCTCAGGCACGGTGCACCCAATTGTTTCAAGCTTTGTAAGGTGGGGCAAACCCCCTATGTGGGTCTTAGAGAAGCACAAGTCTTCTGTAGCTGACAAGACCCACTGCCCACAGGTCCACATACACAGTCAACACAGTCCTGCCCCGTGCACATGCCCCCACCTCCTGAAGTAGACCCAGTCTCTCCAAGGCGGGAGCCCCACACACTCCACCACCACACTCTCCACCCGCTCCTTGTGCATGCCCTGCCCCACTGAAGAGGGTGGCCCCACAACCTCCACCTGCTCCTTGTGCACGCCCTGCCCCACTGAAGTGGGCCCAGTCGCCAGGCTGCAGAGAATCCAGTCACCAATCTATGTAGGCACACAAGTTGCCTGAGGGCTTGTTGTTGGGTGAGGCCAGTCCCTAGGGTGGGCTGCCTTTCCTGGCTGAGCTGGATTAAATTGGTGCTCTAGTGGGTGAGGCAGACCCTGGGCTAGCAGGCCTCAGGGAGAACTCCAATGACATCTGCCAGCGTCTGTGTCAGCATGCCCACACCAGGCCACAACAATGGCAGCCTGGAGAGGTCCCACCTCTCACCGAGATGCACTCAGAGCCTATCAGGTGAGTCTCTTTTCACCAAAGCACTGTGTACCTTTCTTTCTGTGATTTTTGGTTGCTTTCTGAAATGGGTGAATTTGTGCATGGGCCCTTTAAGAGCCACTTTTAATTTCTTTGTGAACCAGGTTTTCTGGGGGTACTCCCCAATGTTTTAGTAGCAGGAGAGGTCAGGCATTATGCCACTCGTCTCAATTGTTCTGAGTCCACAAAATGCCCACAGAGGGGGTGCTCCCGGCTCAGGGCCCCACTCCTTTAAGGAGGGCTGCATACCTTTGGGCTGCTCCCGGGTGGCCATGCAGCTGGCGGCTTGTGAAGGCGGCATTTTTTCTCTCCAGAAGGGAATTTCTGCCTCTTCCACCTCAATTAGGATTGTCATTTGTTGCAGGAGTTCCTCTTACCCAGTTTTCAGTTCTCTCTTGGGGTAATTTTTCCACGAGTAGTCGTAAATTGGCTGTGTCCGTGGGAGGAGGTGAGTTCAGAGTCCGCCTACGCCGCCATCTTGACTTCTCTCCCAAAACTATTTTTATTTTGAGGAGAGAAAATATGTTCTATAAATTTTTGTTTTTCCTGAGTTACCACTTATTTTTTCAAAAGTTGCTCAACATCTAGCACCCACTTCTTGGCTTCTAAGTACCATTCTCCAATACAAGGAACCAGAGCTACTTGGAGAAGTGGCAGATTCCATGGCTGGACAGGGAAAAATACAAGATGAACCTGGGCCATCTTCTGGTGTCAGAAGTAAGAAAGTATAAAGGAGCCAGAAGGAGCTCCCAACGGCCAAGGAAGTAAGAATTTGAGCAACAAATAAAACATAGTATCGGATTATTACTTGTAGAATAAAATACATATTCATGAGTCCATACCTATGTAAAAACATATTTGAGGAAATAAATAGGGAAAGGGACAACTCTTTCTCATAGAAAAGAAAGTCCACTAATAAATGTAGAAGGAATGAGGGAAGTACAGAATCACCATAAGGCAAACATGACAGTGACAATTGTTGGAGGCAAAATCCACTAATATATGCTAAAAATTTTCGGGTAAAAATTTCAAGAGAAACAAGATATTACTATAGTTTCAAAGAATCTTCCCCCAAATATGGATCACGTATGAAGGGAAAATAGCAACTTTATAGCGGAGAAACCAGAAGACGCTATGCTATTCATGTGACCATAGTTAATATCACCAGCAATAAGATATATCAAGACCACGCACCTCTGAGAAGGGCCCAGAATCACTTTGGTGTTATTTTTAGGAAAAATACATAACAAAAATCTGGTCATGAGAAAACGTCAGACAAACCTAAATTGAGAGACATTCCACGAAAGAACTGACTAGTTCTTATCCAAAGCGCCAAAGTTATGAAAGACAAGAAAAGAATGAAGAACTGTCACAGATTAGAGGAGACAAAGGAGATTACACAACTAAATGTAAGGTAAGATCCTGGGTTAAACTCTGGAATAGAAAAAGAATGTTAGGGGAGAAACTGGTAAAATTCTAATAAATATGTAGTTTAATAATGTTGTATCCTTGTTTATGTCTTGGGTTTTGATCACTGTACTATGATTATGTAAAAGTTGCCAACATCAGGGGAAGCTGAGCGAGAGGTATGTGAGAACTCTGCACAATTTGCAACTTTTGCATAAGTATAAAATTGTTTCAAGATAAAAAGTTTAAAAGCACCTTTTAAAAAAAGGGATCTCATCACGAACATTTATAGCTGATCTATATGAAGAGAATCTATAGTGATGAAAATCAATTTTATTAAGTACTATGGAGAGAATAGATAAATAATGAGCATTTCAAAAAATGATTGAGCAATGCATTGAATAATGCACATTGTAGGTAGAAGTTGACAGCTGAGGTGCTTCTAGAATGATCTCAACAGAAGAATAAATTTTGACCATTTTACTGAAACAGTAGATGTGAAACCATCGATGTGTATACAAAAATGAAATAATTACTAGAGATAATGTTTTATTGAATCTTATTTGCCAGGCACATTAAATCTCCTGGCAAGCTGATGAGTTAAATATCTGATCTGACCTCTTCAAGCAGTCAAACTACATCCACAAGGTTACACAGCTAAGAGGCTAATCTGTGTTTTTAATGCAGGCTGATGAAGCTCCAAGTCAGTGCTACCATTGACCATTAGGCTACATGATATACCTTTAATCTCTGAGCTTTAAGTTTATTCTGTGGCGGAAATGCTAGGTTTGCATTTTACCACTTTCTACAACTACTAATGAAGAGTAGCAGGCACCCACGGCTGGAGGAAGGCCTCCAGTTTATGGTGGCAGAGTTTTTCTCTTTGAGAAGCAGGGAATGATCACAACCTTGAGTTCTTGGTCATTAGATGCTAATCCACTCAGCTAAACTGGTCAGAGGACTCAGATGTCACACGTGTGCTGTGACAGCAACTCAACCCGCCTGAGCAATGCGGCCTTCTCCAGAAGTCACCAACGCAATCTGATACTGGAGGGCGCCATGTTGAACTGCGTTAGTACAAGCAGAGGCTTTAGTGGCCATTCAGCCAACTGTGTTTTGCCTTTCATAATTGGGTTATTTGGAGCTTTGTTCTATGTATATAAAAACCTCGACAGCCCTAATTTCTAGGCCCTGGAATTTCTAAAATAGTATGTGAAGGTTTCCACAAATGCAGCCTTCGTGTTGTGCTTCAACACAAACACATTATTCATTAATAAGGAATTGAAGGAAAAGAAATATCTGGTTCTCATCACTATAGGAAACAGCATATAAAAATAGAAAAAAAAAAAGAGCAAAGTTTAATATGAAATAACTCTATCTTGTTCTGCTGCTATTAGCAATATTAGCTTTCTTTATATGTAAACTTTGCTGAATAGACTATAATTGTGTTGAATAATAGTATCTTTTTAAGTCTGAAATTCTGACATTTGTTTCAAATTCATAAAATGAAAAGTGAGAGGGAGTTTCCAGCCCGTTAAATCAGGGGGAAGGAAGAAATTAACATGAGTACTTAGCCAAAAGCCATCTGAACATTCCTAATCCACTGGACTAGAAAATCTTAAAAGAGCTAACTTCTAAGATAGACAGTACCTAGTGGTGACGGCCAGCCTGGAGAAGTCATGAGAATATTAAGCCAAATGTTAATTCCCCAATATTCCCACTATTTAAATCTCTGATTGAGGGAGTGAAAGGGGTCATTTCTGACTATTGAGGGACTTTTTTTGTAGCAGTTTCTGCCAAGGTTTGAAATAACAGTCGCATGATTTCTGGTCAACATAATGAACTTGTGTGAACCTTAAGAAATGTTGCAAGTTCACTTCAGTTTGGTGATTTAACTAAAAGTGATTTTTAAATAAGAAAATATTTTAAATTAGCCTGTGGAAATACACTGTACACGTCATTTTTTCCTTTGTTTATATAAAACGTATCATATACGAAGAACGGAGAGTCTGAGTTAATTGGACAATAGTATATTTTCTTCAGCTTTATCTGATCAGTTCTAAAGATCACCACTCCCCTGACTCCAGAAGCTGGGATTCAATGCTAATTAGCTCAATGCCTGTGGGCAAGTCATTTAACAACTTTGGCCTCTGGTTTGTTACCTGCAAAATGAGACTTTGTGAGTAGATAAATTCCAATGCACAGTTCAGTTTTGAAAAAAGAAATGATTCTAAGTTTAAATTTCATATTTACAGAAAACGGATACTGTCATTATAGGGTTTATGGGAATGTATTCTCTTACAATGCTTTATAAATTTTGAACTAAAGCTTTTTCTTTTATCAGAAGTGGTTAAAAAATAATTCTACAGGTAACTTGAGAGTGATGTCAGCCAGTTTACCCACATCAATGATTGCTGAAAGAAAAATAAGTTTGAATATTGAGCTGAAAATTGGAAGCTCTAGGTCATATTGACTGCTTTATTTGTCTCTGGCTGCTCAGTTTGGTACCATTCTGCATGCATAAAAAGACCTTTTCCTAAAGGTCTTTATTGGGTACGAAACACATGATTAATGAAGCTTTGTCATAAGACTAACAAGAAAACAACAGTGGAGGAAGTATTTTATCTATAATTAAATCACAATGGGCTATTCCTTAGATATGCCATCTAAAATTCTGTTTAGCTAATAACATGCCATCCAACTAGTCCACATATAAAACTCTTTGCCCTTCCTCCCTATCCAGCTCCATTTTTTTTACAACCCCCTATTCTAATTGACTGAAAACACAAACATGTGACTGGATATAAATCTCAAAATAAAAAGCAAAGCCATTAAAAGGAGAATGGAAGTTGATGGAGAGTGTGTTGGGTTTCCTCTTTGTAATGGCTCCAGTGAGCTTTCCTTTTCCTCCTTTTTTTAGGGTTGGGGCTTGGGCCAGGATTCTGAAGTGATTTGCTAAATGTTGTTTCCCACATACTTTAGAGCAGGTTTAGATTTCGAGTTTGGTAAGGCATGCCCATGACCTGATTTATGTGTCTGAGGTTTCCTTGGCCCTGAGCAGTTTTCACAGTCAGACTCCTAAACAATGGAATCACAGAGAACCTCTTAGGCTCAATCAACACTCTTCATGTTCCTTCATGCGAAACATGTAAGAAACTTCTTGATTTTTTTTAGCATCATATAGTTTGACAGAGAGCAGAACTTGACTTTCGCTGATCATAATTCTCTTACTTTTAAGTGGGAATGAAGGACTGATTCTACCATCTATGAACAGCAACATAGACCCGGCCAGGATGGGAGCCATATCAAGGTTCACTGTAGTCATTTTTGGTTCTGGAAATTCATTCTATCCGTGTGATGGCCTTTCCCGTTTAGATAGCTAAATGGACTCTTAAACTTGATCAATGTAAAACTAAATTTATGCTTTCCCTAAAAAACAACTCACGTCTTTTGACTCTCCTAATGACATTGATTCCACCAGTACTTTTTACTCAATCAGGTGGTTAAGCATGGAGTCATCTTTGTCATCCACCTTCCTCAACAGTTCATACCACTGCTCATCAGGCCCTGACGACTTTCCTCATGATGCCTTCAGTTCTTTTCCAGCAACCATGTGAATTCAAAACTGAATCACCACTGTGATCCTGGCACATCAACTTATTCAACTATCCATAAAATATGTCTAGTAAAATTTAGCAGAGCTAAGCAGAGGAAAGGTAATGAATATGTTGTCTGGAGAGATATAAAGAGAAAGAGGGGAAAGATGGAGATAGAGATCAAAATAGAGATAGGGATAGGGATAGATTAGGGACGCAGGTATGGTCCAGATACACATCCAGGTAGAGGGTTTTTCAAGAACTTGGTACCTACAAAGTTGTAGCAGTATACCGGATAAAAGAGATCTTAATCTTCTTTAGAAGAAAGCATTAATAATTAAGGCTTGAAGGTTACTGAGCAAGGGATGATTTGAATAGGACCCCAAAGCCTTCTGGAAGGGAAGAGATGGGAACTCAACACCTCCTCCCAAGGAGAGTTTTTACGCAAGTTGTGATGGACAGAGAAGGCCCTCTTCAAGACCTAGTGGTAAAGAAGCAAGGACAGTGAAGGGGAGGGTGTTCCTGAGATAAAATCCCTGTGAGAATCAAAAAGAGTCAGGGCAAGAGTGACGGCCCCTGAGCCTAGAATGGGGTAGTGACAGAAACTGTCTTTCTGGGTTTGTGGTGCAGCTGACTCTGGTCCCAACTTCGACTTCTAAGCTGCAGATTTTGAACCACAGAAAGTGATTGTGCTCGTGAGCAACTCAAATTGCAGTGTGATAAAAAGTGAACATTAGGAACCCCAGTCTATTTGGCATGGAGGGACAAAACCAGCAAATTAACACCGAGAAAGAGGCATCCTCCTTCCCCTGCTGAGAACCCCCAGCCAGGCCTTCAGTAGCAGGAAGCTCCAAGGTCTGCCAGCACATTCAGTTCAGCGGCTGCATGAGCCTCCTTTGCCACAGTGTCCACATCAGACTTGTGAGGCCTGCCAGCAGTACCAGGAGCGACAGAATTGAGAGTAAACCCACTCAGCGGATAGATTCTTTCTTTCTTAATTTCATATGCCAATAGTAGTCAGAACTGATTGCTTGGGGACAGAGGAAGCTTTAGGATAGGAAGTTGACAGATTACCTGTTAACAGAGTAGGAAATCAGAGAGAACCTCAACTTTGTATTTTAGGAGCCTATGAGCAACTTTCACCCCCGAACTGTTAAAATGGGCCATTTTACTTACAAAGAAAACACTAAAACTCAGCTGGGAAAACTGTCTCCTGAAACAATTGGCACATTGTGAACACCCTGATTTTTTAAAGCCGTAGGAGAGAAAATGTTTATCTGGTTGGAGGACCTGATTCTTTTCTTACATATGACAAACTCTAACAATGGATGATCTGAAAGTTTTTGTCTGAAAGGGAAGGACTTTAATTTGTGGCTCTGATTTTTTTTAAAAATCATTACCTATAATAAAGACAACTTTTTTTACATCTGCCTGATAAGAAGAGTTAGATGTTTTCGTTGTCTTTCAAAGCTCTGAAGAAACAAGATATTCCCAGCAGTTTACCTGAACAAATGGCTTCTGTTTAGCATAATGATTTCTTAAATATCACTTTTAACTCCTGTGTTAAAGAGAGCAAGTAAGCGTCATTCAAATTTTTCCTGAGCTGTATGGGGCTCTGTGGCTGCTGTTTAACCAAATTCAGAGGCTAGTGTAATTAGTCTGCGGGGACTGTGTGGTCATGCAGAGCAATGAACTTGGCTGGCAAAGTTGGCAGGCCAAGAATATTTTTCTTCTTTTTGTACTTTAAAAAATCTGTGTAAAAACTGTTTTGCTCATAATTCTCTCTGGTCCATTTATGGTAAACATTTATATGTTTTTAACTCTTTTAAAAAAAATTATAACTAATTTATTCTATAGATTAATCAAATATGAAATTGAAGCCAACGTAATATGTAGGAGGAACAGCAAGTCAAGCTTTGCAAAAGTCACGACAAAAGTGAATTAGAGCTTAAAAAAATTATGATTTTTGGAAGGAGTGGAGTAGGAAACAAGAATATACACTTCTATGAAAGGCATTTCTTTTTCATTATTGTATATTTGATGTACGGTTCTTTCTTGATGTGAATACTGGCAATACCTATTATATCATGAAATTGAAGTTATCTCTTTTATAAAATAAAGTCACAAATTGTGACCCCAAAGTTTGATGTGTTGCAGGATATGTGACCAAATGCATTCAGAAATAACCAGTAAAGAGCTGGAAACCCCAAAGCACATGAGATGTGTTACATGGCACTCAGTCTGGGATTTGAAATTTATTTTGTAATTATTTGTGGTTGGTCTCCTGAGTGTATGTTTCATGTATTTCTTCCTTTTTACCCAGAATGTAATTTTGCTTGGGTGGTGACCGTGTGAGAATAATGGCACTGTGGGAAGAGTGCTTTGCAGTTTTCATTGTAATTTGATCAATATCAGTAAACAGTTTGTCTGAAAGCTATTCATATAAAAATAAACGACTATTTAGTAACTGTTCTTCCAATGCTCAGAGAAGTGAACAATTTACACACAAGGGAAAAAGTGTATTGAATACAAAAAAAGTGCATAGACGAATAGCAAATTTTCTCCTAAGAAATTGTCTTTCCGGGATCCCCCCCCACCACCACCATTACATTAAAGCATCAGATAATTGACAGTGAATCAATTATCATCAATGATTTAAATAAAAATAAACGCCTGGGTTCATCATGTGGAAAAATGAGGTAAAAATTAAAGCAGGATTATGCTTGACTTTAAATGGGCAGGATGATCCAGGATGTGGTTACGTGTATCAGTCATTGATAAATAATCCTGGGGTGCTCACTCTGTGGTTGTACCCTAGATCGTGTTTGTTCCTGGATTCACGTTTATTGTTCTCAGTTCTTGATATTAGAAACTGGGGAATCATATTTGACTCTTGGTGTTTTTGTCTCTCCACCTCATTCAATCATCAATTCTAAATTTGGTCCCAACTATTTCTCACTTGTGTTTCTTTTGTCCTGTATCTCCTAGTGCTATACTGGTTCAGGCCTCCTCATCCTTTACCTGAACTACTTCAATGGTCTTTTTACTTCTATTTCTATCTGGAATCTTGTCTCCCTCCAATTCATCTTCCAAACAGGCACCAAATAACAACTAGAATGCAATGCCACAATGGCCAAGTACCCTTGCTGAAGACAGAGTATTGACACATGGTCTACAAAACGCCTATGACCTGGCTCACGTCTTTGTCTGTTGCTGCTTTGTGACTCAACCATTGATCAATTTAAAAATATTCAGCACCTACATGCCAGGCATTGTGCCGTTCATTACGGTAGCGTAGTGCCCTCAACATAAGAGGAACTTAATAAATATTTTACCTCCTAAATATTTCTTAACAGACCGACTTCATTCCGTGTCCACTGACACCACGGAGCCCAAGTCAGGCTCTTGTCTGGATGCTGTAACAGCTTCCTAACTCTGCTTCCAATCCCCAACTCTGATCTAATCTCCACCTCCTGCGGCCAGAAGGATCTTTCAAAAATACAAATCTGACCACGTTATTTCCAAGTTTAAAATTTTGCAAAGATTCCCTAATGAATCTAAGATCAAGGTAAAGCTCCTAACCTGCCACCTAAGGCCTTGCAGCCGGCCCCTTGCTCCCTCTCTACATTCCTGCCATAGAGGATATTCCACTGCTCCGCTCCTCCCATCCTCCTTTCCTTTGTCAAATGATACTTATCCCTCAGGTCTCAATTTAAACCTCACTTTCTTAGTGTAGCAGTTCCTTACCCTCTCGACTAGGTTAAATTATTTTTCCCTGCATTACTGTGGCGTTGCTCCACGGCACTCATCACACTTGTAATTGCTTGTTTAATGCCCGTAACTTCCTCAGAGAAGCTCTCCCTCACGCCCCTGACAAGAAGTATCAGAGTTAAACGTTCTCATAGGTCATCTTACTTAGCATGCATCATGGTTCAATAATTATTTGTTGAGTTGAATTGAAAATAGATCTCTAGTCCTCCAGGAACTTTGAGGTTTGGCTCTAGATGTACCTACATACTCCTAGATAACTCGTGCTCATTTTTTAAGTCTCAGCTCACCTGTCAGCAACTCCAGAAGCCCTTGCCAATCAAACTTTATAGCAGTCCCAGGCTAGACTAGATCCCTACTCTCAGTCCTCACATCATACCGTGCACATTTCTGTTATTGCACTTACCAGAATGCATTACAGTTATCTATTTATGGGTCTGTCTCATTAGATAGTAGTTTCTTTCAGATTAGGGATGATGCCTTATTCATGTTTTATATTCCAAGGGTACAGGGACCAACGCATATAAGCACTTAATGAATATTTATTGAATGAATGGATGGGTAAACACTTGTAAAATAGATGACCTCTTGCTTCCAAGTAATATACCCTTTCAAATAGGAATGAGGGACATCTCAGTGTCAACCCTGCATGGACTGAAGAACTAGGGCCCTCTTGGGCACCCCCACACACTTACACCCTAGGCTTTGACACTGTATGAACACAACCCTGACTTGAACTGAAGTTGTTTTCAAGACACTTATAAAATCAGTGATCAAAAGGTAAATTAAACTGAGTTATAAAAAATAGATAAAATTATACTTATTTTAATCCTAAATTTGTACACTGAGAATTATATCCTTTAGATATATACATAGGTGTGTATATATATATATATATATATATATGTTTTGTTTTTTTTTTTGTAGGGGAGCAGAATTTGCCAACTCAAGATGTGTCTCTTTGGCATGAGGATTATTTTGGGTTGGTTACTTTTAAGAAACTGTAGACGGGGAGAAGCTCTGAAGACCAAGTAGAAGTTACCCTTTGTAAAAGATATTTATATGTGTAAAGGAAATCTCCATTTGTAAAAATGTCTCCCTCTCTGTACCAGGAAGAGGAGGGGGATAACCTTATCTCTAGAAACTTATCAATGCAGAAGACAAGGACTTAAATCTGCATAATAACTTTACTTTTGTTTGCTGTACTTTTTCTGGTAATCTCTCATAACTGACTCCCCCCACCCCCAACATCCTCCTTTGTCTTTAGCTGAAGATGGTATTTAAGGTAGTGAACTCAGCCATTCTGGTGAGTTACTCAGCTTTCCTGGGTTTCTCCCACATATACATGTTATAAAGCTCTGTTTGATTTTCTCCTTTTATTCTGTCTCATGTCAATTTAATTCATAGACCAGCCAGAATGACCTAGAGGGTAGAGGAATTGTCTTCCTTGCCTAACACTGTGGCAGGTAGAATAACGGTCCCCCAAAAATGTCCACATTCTAATTTCCTGTGAATATGTTACTTTATACAACAAAAGGGACTTTGGAAATATGATTAAGGTAAGAGTCTTGAGATGGGAAGATGATCCTGGGTTATCTGGGTGGGCCCAATGTAATCACAAGGATCCTTATGAAAGGGAGGCAAGAGTGTCAGAGTCGAAGAAAGCTTTGAAGTCAGAGAAAGGGACCAGGAGCCAAGGAAGGCAAGTGGCCTCTATAAGCTTGAAAAGACAAGGAAATAAATTCTCCCTGAGAGCCTCCAGAAAGAACACAGCCTTGCTGACACCTTGATTTTAGCCCAGTAAGACTTCTACACCTATAGAAGTGTAAATCTGCATTGTTAAAGCAGATAAATGTGGTAATTTTGTGGTAAGCAGGTAAATTTGTGGTAATTTGTTACAGCAGCGAAAAGAAATATATATGTATGCTATATGTATATTCTGTGTATTTGTATCTATATTGTGAGTATTTGCGAGCACTCCAGTACTATTGCCTTTATGTTGCTTAAGAGCCTAGAGGAAGAGACAGACGATAACAAACAATACACAAATCATCACATATTTAGAACTGGGGTAGGTGCTAAGAAGAAGTACAGCAACCTAGGCTCTAACACTTATGCTTCCCTTGTCAAGAGGATCAGGGACTATATTTACACACACACACACACACACACACACACACACACACACACACTGTTTTCCCAATGGCCCAGAGTTAAAGACACAGAGTTGGTCATCTGGTTGTATTTCAAGAGGATTTGATTTTGCATCATGTATATAAATTCAAAAAATAATTGTCTAGAAGAGAAGTGCAGGAGAATTTTTGAATATGCCACCTCATTTGTAACTACACTTACTTATGTCTGTCTTGTCAATGTAAAACTGGAGAGGACTCAAGCACATTTTCTAAAAAAAATTATTAATAGAGATTTCAAAAATAAATTTTCTGGATCTAGTAGAATATTACAAGATTTTAGAAATTTGGAATATTTCAATATCTAATATGAAACATCCACCAAATCCCCATATATTGCCCTCCTGTGTCAGAATACTATTATAATGAACACAATTAATCTCCTTTCCATTTACAATATTTTATTTTAAAAGAGTCAAAATATTTGCGATTATATATTTTATGAGACTGGAAAATAGACTTCTTCATCACCTTCACTCATTGGTAACATAGTTTCAAAAACAACAATAATTACATTTGTAAGTATTTCCTCATCATATCTGCACTATCATGATTGTTTTTTATTGTCAGAAATAAAATCATCCCCCTCACTGACAACCAGTCATGTTCTTCCAGGAAAAGATTACCTCAAATTCTGCATAATTACATAGTGCATATTAAAGATAACAGATAATTAACTCAGGATATTTACATAATAGTTAGTTGGCATGCTCAAATAAAAATGGAAATATACTTAAAATCGCAACCAATCTGCACAACTTAATCATGGGTTGTGGGTTATTGTTGTTTTTACTGGCATAATTGATTCCTTCTTGTGTAACAAGAAATGTGCAGAAAATTTATGTGAACCATTTTTCATAACTTGCATCACACGTTATTTTTTAATGTGCTCTTTCAAGAGGAATGTGGTGAAGGCCACAGAAGACAAATACTAGAAGTGGGTTTTTTTCATAGTTTGCTCAAATATAAAATTAGTATTTGAACTGTTAGTCTTTTAAAATATGTTAGTATTTTAGGTCAGAAAGTCTGAAGTTTACCTTATTTTTTCACCAAGAGTTTGTAATAAAAAGAGAGATAACTATCTCAATAATTTTTGTGGTTTTACAAGAATTGGATTTACATTCCCAAATTATTTTAAGGAAAAAACAGACTTTAAAGGATTTAATCCACAGAAATGAATGAAAGAACTGAAATTCAGCTTAAATAGTTGATTTAATTTGAGATATTTAGGTCTAATCTTCCATCTAGTGTAGACCTCTTATGGATAGGACCACATAAATAATTCTCAGATATTATACAATATTCATTTGTAATGATTATATTCAGTAGGATTATTAAGGTTTAAGATACTCCCGTGGTATTCAAAGTAAATTATAAAAAGCATGACATTCCATAGATGAAGAACATATCAGCATTCCCTAAAAGAGTTATATCCTATTAAACAGTTTCATTAAATATTAATAGGTGATATGGAAAATATGTTCTATCGAATATGCCTGAGAAATTCTTGATATAACATATTGATTGGAATTTTTACTACAGGACTTATCAGAGCCTTAAAATGTTAATGAGTATAGTGAATTTCCAAAAAAAAGAAAAGATGTAATTTGCAATTTTCCTAGCTTTATCAGCTAGGAAAATCGGTCCTAGTTCTTTTCACTCTATAATTCTGACCTTCTGCATCAGGTGACGGGTTCTAGGTTGAAAGGTTGTTACTCCCAAGCCTGCCCAAATTCTCTAGGAAGATGTGTTAGCTTTGTCCTCTCTTCCTACCAGAAGCTCTAGGTGCAGAAACTATTCATTAGGTTGAATTGTGAATCTAAACTGAAATTAACTCTAGTGATTTATGGACCTACTCAGCATTCATTCATCCTCCTGTGGAATTAACCCCTGATATTTAGAGGTATCCTCCTGTTTTATTTATTTATTTATTTATTTATTTATTTATTTATTTATTTTTATTGGTTTATAACATTGTAAAAATTTCAGGTGTACATCATTGTACTTCTATTTCTGCATAGATTACATCATGTTCACCACCAAAATACTAATTACAACCCATCACCACACACATGTACCGAATTATCCCTTTCACCCTCCTCCCTCCCCCCTTGCCCTCTGGTAACCACCAATCCAATCTCTGTCCCTATGTGTTTGCCTGTATCCTCCTGTTTTAATTGCCTATTATTCATCCCACTGGTGAGGGAGGATCCCCAGCCTCGAGTTATGAGGATGGCCAAACACAAGACACTGAAACTGACAGAGGAGCTGGACAACAGTTTCTTAGTCACATATACTCACAGCCAATGGGAGGAGGACACTGCAGGCCCTACAGGGGCACGTGGAGGTGGCACTGGAAACAGAGTGAACAACCAGGGTCTGTGGGAGGCAGGCTTTGTAGTAGTAAGAGGTTAGAGAGCCCCCTCATTCTCGCAGGAGGATGTGATCAGCTTGTTTGAATAACTCCGCAGGCTGGTAGAGAACTGAAATCCACTACTCACGGATAAGCAGGAACTTCACCTGTGCCGTTGACAAGGAGGGTTATTTCGGGGACCTTATCTGCAGGGCAGAGTGGAGACGGGACCTTGTGGTTCAGCTATTCAAGGCTCGCCTGGTTTCCGATGTCAAGGCAGCACTTCATATTGGGTATAATTTAGGGCTTGCACCACATCCTCTTCCATCCACACTCAGTCCCTATGGTTTAGGGAAGGCTTCTCTGACTCCTAGTACCAGATAAGAGTGTGCGACCCAGGTTTAAGTTGATCACAGCCCCCATCCACAGAGATTAATTCAAGAATGAGTTTATCACCCAATTCGGGCCAATGAAAGTCAACCTAAGGATTTTTTGGGGGGGTGGCGGTGAGGAGAACTGGCTCTGAGCTAACATCCATTGCCAATCCCCTTTTTTTGCTGAAGAAGTTTAGCTCTGAGCTAATATTTGTGCCCATCTTCCTCTATTTTGTAATGGGATGACACCACAGCATGGCTTCATGAGTAGTGTGTAGGTCTGCACCTGGGATCCGAACCTGGGAACCCCGGGCTGGGCCACTGAAGCAGAGCGTGCGAGCTTAATCACTACACCACCGGGTTGGCCCCAGCTAAGGATTTTTTAATAGGACCTTAGGGAAAGAGATGTGCTATTTTTTAATGCAAATGCTAGCAGTAAGGGTGATGGAGCCTGGTGTTCCCAGGGACCATGATGCAAAGCCTGAGAATGAAGCCAACACAGACAGAGCAGGGTCTGGAAATGGAAATAGAATCATCTGCTGACCTCACCTGCTCTGTATCCAGTCATGCCTGACGCCTCTCCACCTCTGGACTTTCTAGGCATGTGAAACATTCCTTTTCCATTTTTGATTAAGCTGATTTGAGCTGAATTTTAAAATTGTAATAGTTCTGATTGATACATGAACTAAATTGAATTAATGCCTGTCCAGCTATACTGAATGGTTTTGATAAGGACCACTTCACTGTTACCTCTGGCAATATTTTCGAACTCTGCAATCTCCTCATTAGTAACCTCAACTAAATTATGGCTCCCTTTCAAAGTCACCCTCATTGGGTAGCTCTTCACCAAATGTTATTGTTATACAAGATTAATCAGCATTTCCACTACCGCACAACAAATGATCTTGATGGCCACGTGCACAAAAGTAAGAACACAATGAAAAAGAGGATAATTATTATCATGGCGTGAGTCTATTTTAGAAGACAGAAATTGACTTGATCAATTCAGAGTCAAGTAACATATCTCAATCTATTTATAATTTGAATAAATATTACAAAACCTTTTAAAGAACCCCCATCTCAATAATATGAAATTAGCAATTAATTTTTAAACTCTGAGCAAACAGTTGACACTTTTTGTTAATAAAGAAGTACACGTTGTAAAAGTGAAGAGCAAATAAATGTGATGACTATGGCTCAGCGAATAACTTTGAAAGATAAGTAAATCGAATGTTAGAACTTGTGCCTCTAACTTTTAATATTTTCTTAAAGAAAACATTAGGGGAAATATCAACAACATTTACACACTCTTTGATATTTTCATCCAGATGAATCCTGCAACTCAGAGCCACTCAGCAGTGATGTGAAGGAGAAGAGCTGCTCTTAACATTTACACTGGCTTGATGAGAAATGTTGAAATACTCACAAGTACACTCATTAAGTGAAAGAAATGACAGGGCACACTGGCTGTCTCCAAATGTTGACAATGGACGCAGAGGTAAAGGAGGCAAATGCTTTCAAAATGCTAAGTCGTGCAGGAAAAGACAATGAAGGCAGGTTTTAGCATTTCTTGATATATCCTAATTTACATTTGTTTATCTATCACAAAGATATTTTATAAACATAAAAGGAAAAATCTGCTATCAGAAAGAGATGGAGATTAATTTGAATTTAGAGTCACATTATCCATTATCTGGGCGATGAGAAGCCTCAGGGCATGAATTAGTCTTTCCCAACCATTTGCCTCTGATGACTACAGGTGCAGAGGCAGTAAGGTAGGTAACATATTTATCCGCTAATTTAGCCATTTACTTGATGGATGTGAGAGAATTTTGAAGGAAGGTTATAAAGGTACTTGCATATACTTTTTCAATGTACTGCAAGATTTGCAATAAATACAGCATATAAAACTTTTTAAATACATTCCAAGTATCACAAGCCTAATTCATGAATAGCACTATAAAAGTGTATCAAGCAGGAGAGAAGTGTAATTTCTGGAAAGTGCTACGTATAGGTGCAAGCAGTGTACTTAATGTAATCCCAAGAGCTGTTGCGAAGGAGAGATGACCGTGAAACATTCAGAACGTGCTTCTGTTGGGCTTACATCTTCATTTCTTTCACTTCATGCATTTGAGCCCCAGAAGGTGCAGGTTAAACAGGCTGAGAGCGAAAAGCTGGGATGGTTGGAATTCCTTGCTGATACCCTGGAAAGTCCATTTACAATCAACCAATCTCTCAACAGTTTTTTCTTCCTCTACAGAATGAGAGTTTCATAAAACTCACAAGCCATTTTCTTCTTTTTCTTTGAGTAAACGTGTTAGTCTATGATACAATATTCACTAGGCATGTTTTTAAAAATCTTCTGATTTCATGAACTTTTAAACCAGGATTTATAAGATAATACATAAGTAAAAATGCACCTCCTATAGGAAGGTTAACTGGAATGTTTCAAGGATAGAGCTGATGGGAAGGTACTGTTTACTGGTTGGATCACTATCTTTTATTAAAACATATATACTGTATAAAAGAGTTAGCATTTTAATAGTAACACTGCATTCCTTCAGTTGCTCTGAAAACAATTTAACTTAATATTTTTGTTATGGATAAGATTTGCACATTTAATTTCTTACGTCAGTATTTCTTTTGGTTTAACTATTGTATTTTTCTCAAGTAAGACTATTATCAACCTGAAATCAGAGCCAAGAGTCTTTCTGTACTTCAATGTAGAACAGTACGACTATAGCACAAATGATGGCATCCATTCAGCTTAATTATGTTCTAGCTGCAAAGAAATGCGTATGCTGTGTCTATGGATTTGCAAATACAAAGCAGGGGCTCCCTCTGCATAACCACCAGTGTATTGCTTTTGTCCTCTAGATTTTACAATACAGATAATAAAGCCAAATTCTCTTTAGAATGAAAAGTAGATAATTGGAACATGACGCTAATTACATGTAATACCATGATATTTCCTAACCACTCAATACATTTGAATAGCGGTATTGGCAGTGGTAACTGTATTTTTAAGAAAATAATCTAGTTAGGCCACAATAAAAAAGTTATATGACAATATTAAATATTGGAATGGCAAATGAAAAAATACAGCAAAGTTACTAAGCTGAAGACACATTGAAAATATCACCAGCTATGCAACCTTCCTGTTACATTTTGGGTCATCAAAGAGAGAAAATGCAAAAAGATTCTGAATGTGTTCTAAGAATAACAAAGGTACATTAGTTATATCACGTACCTCGTGTCACCACCAAATAGGTGACTGCAGATGAATCCCAATAGTGTAGCTCCCCACGTGCTCACTGTCAACTCCAGAGGCAGAGGTTTTGTTTTCACTTCTCCAATCCATCTCTAGATTCTGTCTCAAGACTGCAGCACCTAATCCTTCTTGAGCTTCTAGCCTGCCTCCTTGCCCTATGGATTTCAAACTCGAAACTGTGACCTCAACTCTCACCTTAGTTTCCAGTCTGCTGGCCTTCCCTACAGTGTTCAGACTTGCGAGACCCCACAATCAAATAAGCCAATTCTTTAATCTCTCCTTCACTCTGCTAGGGCCACCATAACAAAATACTATAGACTGGGAGGCTTAAATAACAAAAATTAATTTCTCACAGTTCTGGAGCCTGGGAAGTCCAAGATCAAAGGTCTAGTGAGGTTCGTTTCCTGGTAAAGACTCTCTTCCTGGTTTACTCACTGTGCCTCACATGTGGAGAGGAAGACAAAGCAAGCTGTCTGTGTCTCCTCTTATAAGGGCACCAATCCCATCATGAGGGCCCTACCATCATGACCTCATCTAAACCTAATTACCTCCCAAAGGCCCATGTCCTAATACCATCACATTGGGGGTTAGGGCTACAACATATGAATTTGGGGGGGGCACAATTCAGTCCATAGTGTTCTCTCTCTTTCTCTCTCTCTCTCTGTCTCTCTATCTACAGATATATACCCTATTGGTTCTGTTTCTCTGGAGAACACTAATACATCTTATCATCCCTGAAATCTGAACTCCAAAATGGCTCTCTCTGACCAAATGATATTTCCAGATCACTCATTTTCTAACTGATTGCTGTTCTTCATCTACGTGAAACTTCCAGTCCCTGGGCCACTTTACTCTGGCAAACCATCAACTGCCTTCTAGCTTCAGTTTTAATTCTCAGCTGAGCACTCCATGCTGCCATGGTAATTGCCTCAGAAGTTATTTCATTTAACCTCATTCTTCGAATCACTAAGGTTATCAATGGCTTTCATTTTGCCCAGCCAATCAATATTTTTCTGTCCTCAGGTTGCTTAAGATCTTTGTGTTTTTGATCCTATTGCTTCCATTGATTACTCTGTGTCCCTAGATAATGTTTGCTGCCATGTAATGTAAGGACTACTTTTACTATAAGATGCATTCTACATGAAGGTCATGGATCTCTCCCTTTTATTTTACATGGCACTCCAGTGCTTAGCACAGTGTCTGGTCAGTAGAAGATGCCTAATAAAATCTCATTGTATGAATAAGCCCTGTGTTGAAGAAAAATGCTACAACAGTTGATGATGACATTCGAATGAGAACGAAAAATGGGTTATTATCATTAAAGTAGAAAGTGGGGGAAATGTTGAGGCCAAGGCATTTAGTTAATGATAATAATTCCTTCTTTTATCCTTGATAACTGGCAGCAAATAGTTCATTTAGCCCACAGAAATGATGATGCAGAGATGCCCTACCTCCATTCTATCCTACAAAATAAGTGAAAGATACATGAACATTCCTGTAGATGGAATCTTTCAGTAAAAGTACCATCTCATATTCTTTAAAATACATTCTGAACAAACATGATGTCTGGAGACACAGCCTGGGTTAGTGGAAAGCATACTCCACAGGGAACAGCAGACCTCAATGGTAGCTCTGATTCTGGCTAATTTGCTGTGTTTTCTAAGAGAAGTTAGTTAACTTCCTCAAAATTCAGTGTCATTACTTGTGAAGGGATTGGATTTGATTATTTCTAAGGTCTCTCTGAGCTGTAAATTTCTATTCTAGTCTAATGGGATTTAAATTTTTAAAGCCCTTACTTCCTACACACTTTTTATATAGTATAAGAATTACCATGCAACACTTTTCCTTCCCTCAAAAAAGTTTCTTTGTCAGCATTTCAGGATGCTTAGACATAAACCTTTGTACACTTTAACATAAAAAAATGCTAATCTTTCAATCCTTTTAATGTTTTTAGTCTTCATAAAGTCTATGTCATGTTATTCATTATTTTAGTGGGACTAGTAATGAATAATATAAACTAAATCTTTAGAGTGGGAATGTATTTTTCCTGTTTTTTCCTCTTAAATTGGATGTTATACTACTTTGTGTCAGTTTATCATATCAAACTAAGACAATGCAAATGCAGGTGTATAATATTGACTAACACCTTGTATTTATAAGAGCACTTTAAACTTAGTTTGGGAATGATATCCATCCATTCTACTTTAATATTCTTAAACGAGGATTAGCATATTACTACCATTAATATATGGTACATTTCAGCTCTTCCTTTGAGATTTACCGAGTAGTATACTATAAAAAAATTCTCAATACAAAAAAGAATATTTCTAATCTTTAAACAACAGTTATTACAAGCAATATTTAACGTGACTATATTATACAAGGATGTTGAAATTAACTTTTCAAAGTCAGCAACCAGGACAGAATATGAAATGTCACATAAAACTAATTAAATTTAATAATCCTGAGTTAACTCTCTTAGTCTCTTTTTCCCCATCTGTCAAATAAAGGGCTTAGATTAGATGATTTGAGATAGAATATTTTGTGACTCCATGAGGAAAGGAGGGTAATTAATGAATGGTAATGGGATTTAAGGTAAATCCTGAAACAGGTAGCATTGTCATAGGAGAAGAGAGAGACGGGACTCCCAGACAGAAAATACAGCTTAGATATTTCCTGACTCACCTCTTGTTTAAATGATAGAGAGAAAATGAAAATTAAAACTCTACCTGCATAGTCCTATATTTTAGCTACTAACCAAAGGTGGGTATTAAAATTTAATTTTGAATTAATTTAAATTAAATAAAATTAAAAATTCATTGTCTCAGTTGCACTAAACACACTCGAACTGCTTGGTAACCATGTGTGGCTACCACATTGGATACAGTATATTTCTATCATAACAGAAAGTTCTATTGGGCAGCAATGAGTCTAGATAATAATAACAAAATGAGGACAAGGAAACTAAATGCCTATTTGACTCTAATATGGTCTGTATCTCACTTAAGAGAAGATACAAATAACTTTAGACTTTATTTTAAAATATATAATTAAGTATGTTTGCTGAAAAAATAAGATCTATATTCTTCTCCATGCATGCAGAGAAAAATAAGGGAGTATAGAAAATTATCAACTCAACAGAAGTTACAGAAGAAGAATTATGGGGGAAAATGTGTATTTCTTAAGACTAGACTCAGCTACAAGAAACACATACACATGTTGATTTAAATAAGGAAGGTGTTTATTTTGTACTCATGTTAATCACATAGTGTTGAGATAAGAAGTCCAGAGTGGTATGGTCACTCAGTTCAATACTATCCTGAGATACTATCCAATTCACCATTCAGCCATCCCTGGGGTAGGGTCCTTATCCTCATATTATAAGGAAGCATCCATATTCCAGGCACAATAATGCTGGAAGAGGCAAAGAAGAAGAAAGGAATGGCATCTCCCATTGTTTCATAATGAAGACTCTGGAAGGCTGGTATTATATTCCATTGGCCAAAATTTAGTCACATACTCACACTTAACTCCAGGATGGCTGGGACATGTAATATTTATTGCAGTAAGCCCTGTGCCCAGTTAAGAAGTCTGTTCATTCAGAAGAAAGGGAAAACATATATTGAGGAATACTGCTGTAGATAATAAACACAAGATAAAACATTTTTTAAAAAGCTAAGATATATCAGTAATTATAATAAATATTAAAGGATTAAACTTTTATACGAAAAGATAAAAATTGTGACTGTATTTTCTATTCCATCTAGAAACTGATAACTCCACCATCATAGTGGGAAATTTTAATACAACTGTAACAGAAACTGATTAAACCAAATAATTGAAGATTTAATGTTCAAAAATAAGTGTTCTAGTACATATGTAGATATCCTGCATATGAGACACATGAACTACGTGTTCTTTTTGTTATTATCTGCGAAAATAATTTTAAACTTACAGAAATAGCACAAAGAGTTCCGTATACCCTTCACCCAGCTTCCTTTTATGTTAACACCTTACATAAATATAGTATAATTATTAAAACTAAGAAAGTAGCATTAGTACAATGCAATTAAAGACTTTATTTGGATTTCACCAGTTTTCACACTAACGTCTTTTTTCTGCCGCAGGATCCAATCCCGGATTCCACACTGCATTCAGTCATCGTGTCTCCTTAGTCTTCTCCAATCTGTGACAGTTTCTTGGAGAGTACTGGTCTGTTATTTTGCAGACTGTCTCTCAATTTGGGTTTGTCTGATATTTTCTCATGATTAAATAGAGTTTATGCATTGTTGGCAAGCATACTAATTATTCTGTGTCCTTTTCAGTACATCCAGTCAGGGAGTACGTAGTACCCATATGTCTTATTACTGGGGATGTTAACTCAATCACTTGCTTAAGCTGATGTCTGCCAGGTTTTTTCACTATAAAATTTTAATTTTCCCCTTTTTAACCAAATATCTTAAGGGAGATATTTTGAAACTAGGAAAATGTCCTGTTTCTCCTCAAATTTTTTGCCTAGTAATTTGAGCATGCTCTTGTTTGCAATAATCTTGCCTGCAGTAATTATTACTGTGGAATTCTAATGGTGATCCACTATTTCCTTCTCTTATATATTTATTAATTGGAATTTTTCTGTAAGAGAGAGTCATTCCTTCTCCCCACCTATTTATTTATTTGTTTATATTAGTATGGACTCATGGATATTTATTTATTCATAGGTTAAATACTATCATTATTTATTTTGTTTCTGAAATTGCTATATCTTTCGTCATTGGGACTTTCATGTTGTCTCCTTTGTCTTTTCAACAAGTCCTATCTTTTTTTTTGAGAACTTTCTTACTTTTTGACTCCAAACTATGCTCCAGGCTCATCTTTTATTACCCCTCCCCCGGCTGTGGAATCAACCACTTCTCCAAGAAACCCTGAGAATAGTTTTAAAAAAATTCTTTCTAAGGATACATGTAATATTTGATCTCATAATGTCACAAAAAAGCCTCAACAATTTTCAAAGAATCAATGTCAAAGAGAACATGTTCTCTGGTAACAATCAATAAAGCCAATATCAGGATTTTTGAAAAATAAAATAATATTGTTTCCAGCCATACTTATTACAGAAGAAGAGAGCAACTAAATTGTTATTAGGAATAAAAGGGAATATAACTACAGATACATTAGGAGTTTTTTTTAATTGTAACAGAATACTAGGAGCAACTTTATGGGAATAGATTTGAAAACATAAATAATAACAATAATTTTCTAGAAAATATATAAATGACCATTTTTTTCCATATGAAATTGAAAAAGTGAATGAACGATAATCATTAACAACACTGAAGGTAACCAAAATTTTGCCTTGTCCCCTATAAAAAACACAACCCCCCCCAAAAAAAGATCTAGACAGTTCTACAGGAAACTTTTCCCAGGAAACTTTTGAACTTCTTCCTTCAAAAGACAAATAAGTTGTAATTATGCCTACTATTTCAGGGAATCCAAAAAAAGTGAAAGATCCTCTATAAATACAATTAGGCAATATTAACTTGATGTTCAATGTAGACAAAGCCAATACAAAAATAGGGAGCATTTTGGACAAAGTCCATTCATGGACACAGATGGAGAAATTCTAAATAAAATATTATTAAATTTAATTCAGTACAGTATATTTTTTTAAATACATGATAACTAATAGACTATTTCCAAAAATTTCAAGGGTGTTTAAACATAAAAAAATAAGTTAATTGAATAAACCATATTAATTGATTAAAGGAGAGATCTATTTACCTCAACAAATACTAAAAAAGCATCCACTAAAATCAACACTCATTCATGTAAAAACAAAGAAAAATTCAGCAAACTAGGAACAGAAGAGTAGTCTACCTAAGCTGATAGGGCATTATCTCAGGGCTTGCCCTATGGCGTAGTGGTTGAGTTTGGAGTGCTCTGCTTCAGTAGCCCTGGTTCACAGGTTTGGATCCCGGGCATGGACCTGCACCACTCATCAGCCATGCTGTGGCAGCGACCCACATACAAAGTATAGGAAGATTGACTTGGATGTTAGCTCAGGGAGAATCTTCCTCATGGGGAAAAAAAAAAAAAGGCATTTTCTCAAAAATCCACAGTAAACGTCCTATTCTGTGGGCAAAAAAAATTTTAAATTCCAAGGGGGATAGGAACAAAGTGAAGATGTCCTCTACTGCCATTTCTACAATTAGATATGGAAAATAAACCATGTATATAAGACTTAAAAAGAAAGACAGAAATCAATCTTTAATTGTAGGCAATATTGTTTTTCACACAGAGAAATCAGGGGAACCTATATACTATTTGAATTAATAAGGTCATCAAATTTTCTAGATAAAATATCAAATAACTCAATAATATCCTAATAATAAGCTATTAGAAATGAAATTGAAAGAAATAAGATTATATTAACTATTACAGTACACACATCTAGTATATAGCAGACACTATTAGACACTATTTCTAGGATCTTGTAGACGTGCACCAAATGCATATTTTGGTTAAAGACCAAGTGCCCTAATGTTAATATCAATATATGACCACAGTTGAGACAAAGCCAGCTATGACTACCATAGATAAACTTCTAGAATACAAGAATAAATCTGAAACTTCATTAAAAAATATAAATTTTATTACAATTTTATTATTTTATAGGTTTGTTGTCAAAATTATTTCTTAAATTTCACAATGCAGAAAATATTATTTCTGCATAATTTCAGCTGCTAGGTTGTTTGTGCAGCCCCTGCACAGAACATCCGTGCCATTAAATGGACACTCATTTTCAATTATGGTTGCTTAAGGGGAAAAACTCCTTAAAGGAAGATAAATGTTTAAAAGTCAGAGTTCTTAGTTTCCTTCATTTAAGTCTTTGGCTACTGTACACTGAACAATTGTACAAAGATTAGAACTATTATATAATCTCTAATATTCTGCCTTGTATTATTTAAATTGTATAAACATTTGTTGGTTCAAAGAGTATTGAATATTTTTTCTTAAGTAGCTAACACATTTTCTGTTAATATTCTAATTTCATTCTCAAATTCAAATTTAATCCTCAAAATTGTTGTCCTACATACTTAACTATTTGAAAGTTTATAATAGTTTTGTCATGATATTAACATTTTACAGTCATTATTAGTTCCTATGGCATTGTACTTTTGCAATAATCAACATTTTTATTTCAAAATAACAGATTTTTACCACAAAAACAACATAAGGAGAATTTTCACTCTAATATCTAGAATATTTACATATATTTGTAAATGAACATTCAGATACTCACAATAAATCCAAATAACATGTCTTGTTACATGTTATTTGTAACTCTCTTTAAATATGAAAGAAACCTTTGAGATCACAGAATTATTGATCATACTCAAGTTCAGGGATGCCAGAAATTATATTGAAGTTGGCTTGCAGCCATTTCATCTTCTGAAGACCAAGGTTGAAGCCACACTGAATAGCTGGTTTTGGCCAAATATCAAAGCCAAACAAAATCTCCATGAACTCTAATAACTAGGAATACATCTAACAGAAATTATAACAACATGTTGAATAATATAAATAAGGACTTGCGTAAATGGAAATAAATCATGCTTATGGTTGAAAAGTCATAATATCATAAAAAAACATTCTCTCCAAACTAATTATTAATTTCAACTCAATTCCAAGGAAAATTCCAGTGGGATTTTTCATAGAACTTGACAATCTTACTCGAAAATTCACATGGGAGAGCAATGAGACAAAAATAAGTTAGAAAGAAAGAAGAAAGAACAAGGTGGGGATCTCCAACGCCATCTTGAGAAAGAGGAATTGTTTCCAGTTTGAACAACAGTGCCCCATGAATTTGCCATTGATTAATGGGTCTTGTCCTAACAGATACCAAGCCTTAGTATAAAGGTATAAATTAGACCAATGCAATAGAATTGAAAGGACAAAAACAGACCCATGAATATTTAGAAACTTGATACATAACAGAAGGGGCATTAAAAATAAGTAAAGAGTGTGTTTTTCAATAAACGTTACTGTGAGAACAGATTTTGTTATACACAATAAAAATAAAATTAGAGATACACTTTACAATCCATTCTAAGTGAATGAAAGACCTAATCTATGAAGAAAGAAAGAAAGAAAATATAGTAGAATATCTTTTTAGCTACAAGGTAGGGAAAGATTTCTTAAACATGATTTAGAAGCTCAAAACATAAAAGAGAAGACTGATGAATTTGAATATATTAAATTTTTAGCTCTTCAACTAGAGACCATGAACAAGTGAAAAGACCAGCTATCAATTGGGAGAGACTATTTGCAATTTACTTAACTGAAAAAGGAGTAGTCATAAGAATATATGAAGAGCTTCTACTAAGTAATAAAAAAATACACAAACAGCCAAAAAAGTGAGGAAAAGATACGCATAGGTAGCCCAGTGCCAAACCAGTGTCCAATAAATGTGTAAAAAGATACTCAAGCTCATTTCTGAGTAGGGAAATGAAAAACAAAACAATAGTAAAATATTATTTCATATCCATCAGATTGACAAAATTGAAAATATTGTATATTAACCATTGATAAGGTTGTGGAAAAATGGGGAAGTTTTATTATACATTGTCAAAAATGTAAAGTTATACAAATACCCTGAAGGGCAATATGGTACTCTCCTGGTAAAGTTATAGAAAAGCACAACATTTGAAAAATTGGACACAAGCCTAACTACTTATTAAATAAATTGTAATATACTCCATCAATAGCATGATATAGAGTACTTAAAATGAATGAAACAGATAGATATGTATTAACATGGTGAAAACTCAAAAACAGAATACTGAAAAATAAAGGCAAGATAAATAAGGATGTTCACAGTTCAGACTATTTGCATAAAGACAGAAAATATACGAAACATTACATGGATAAATCCTTATGCAGTAATAGCATAAATACATACCTGAAATTGACAAGCATTCTAATGAACAGCATATGAATGGAGGGAAGGGGGGCAACCTGGCATGGGTCGCCAATTGTTTCTGTGCTCTTTTATTTCTTAAAAAATCTAAATCTATCAAAATGTTAAAGATTTGAAAGCTTAGTGCGTTTTCCTGTGTCACGATCATATTGTTTCCATACTTTTCTGTATGTTTGAAAAAATTCACTGATAAAAATGGAGGTGTTACCACATTCATTGAATAAAGAATGATAATAGAGCCAGAACTAGCATAACTATCATAATAAACACAATGCAGGACAAAACACTTAGGTCAAAAAAATAAAATAAAAGGAATTACAGCAAGCACTGCACAACTTTCCTCCTATATATCTGTAAAATGCCACCTTTGATTAGTAAGGACAGATACATAGGAGTGAGGCAGATAAAGAAAGCCACTTCCATTGTGTGTTCAGGAAATAAAATTTCCCATCAAATAAAAGCTTCTTATTCCAAACTAAAACAACATGGGTATAATATGGCTGATGGCTGATGACTTAATGAATCTAACAGCAAAGATGAGAAACAGATTCCTTTGAAATTTATAAATTACCAAATTTATGTATGATGATGTAAAGTTATGTTTAGGTAGGAAACATAGACTTTATTTTTAAAAGTGAAAATTGAAAGTTAAAAATGAGTTATTCTTTGAAGAGCATGATATTTTAAACAAATAATCTTGAATCATTTAAATAGCTGATCACAATGATTTTAATTTACCGAAGTCATTTATTTTACAGGTAACTGTGATTATTTTCCCTAGACTTCCAATTACACTTTCAACTACATAAGTTCTGATATTAGCTAGTGCCAACATTTCAACTATTTATAAAATCTCATGTACCCTGGTGCCATTTAGCATAGTGAATAACCATTTGTAAACAAAATGGAGATACATTATGATAGCCAAAGGGCAGAGCTTTACCTGGACAGAGATTCATCATTTTTTAATGCATCACAGCTTGGTGCTTGTGCTATCATCAAGCACTCTGAAAGGTTCTTGCCAGAGATTGATGACCTAAACAATTACTAAAACTTAATAATGTCATCTGCGACTGCAGGTCGATATTGCACACAACAGAAATATTACTTTCCTTCTTGTCCATGCTTATTGTTGACCAAGTATACCAATGCTTTGACCAGAGGAAATGTCAGAGAAAGCTGCAATCTTATATTATTCTATATTAGTAATTATATGGTATTTTTTTCTTTTTCTTTTTTCTTTTTTTTTTTGTTTATTTTATTGTAGTCACATTGGTTTATAACTTTTATAAATTTCAGGTGTACATCATTATACTTCTATTTCTGCATACACCACATCATGTTCACCACCCAAATACCAACCACAATCCGTCACCAAACACACGTGCCTAATCATCCCTTTCGCCCTCCTCCCTCCTCACTTCCCCTCTGGTAACCACCAGTCCAATCTCTGTCTCTATGTGATTGTTTGTTGTTGCTTTTATCTTCTACTTATGAGTGAGAAAATATGTTTTTTGACCTTCTCCCTCTGACTTATTTCACTTAGCATAATACCCTTAATATCCATCCATGATGTCACAAATGGCTGGATTTCATCATTTCTTGCGGCTGAGTAGTATTTCATTGTGTGTATATACCACATCTTTATCCATTCATACCTTGATGGGTACTAAGGTTACTTCCAAGTCTTGGCTATTGTGAACAACACTGCAATGAACACAGGGGTGCATGTGTTTCACATTCTTTGGATAAATACCTAGCAGTGGAATAGCTGGATTGTATGGTAGTTCTATCCTTAATTTTTTGAGGACTCTCCATACTGTTTTCCATAGTGGCTGCACCAGATTTGCATTTCCCTGATAGTTAATGACGTTGAACATCTTTTCATGTGCCTATTGGCCATCTGCGGAGAATATCTGTTTTGGAGAAATGTCTGTTCAGGTCTTTTATGATATTTTGATATGGTATGAGCAAGTACCACATCAAAAATAATTCACTTGCTTATTTACCCAGACGTAGGATGGTTGGATCGTATGGTAGTTCTACTATAATTTTTTGAGGAAACTCCATACTATTTTCCGTAGGAGCTGCACCATTTTACATTCCCACCAACAGTGTACAAGGGTTCTAATTTCTCCACATCCTCAAATTAAAATCAGAATCTGGAAGAGATGTCTGCACTTTCATGTTCATTGCAACATTATCCACAATAGCCAAGATATAGAAACAATTTAAATGTCCATTGACAGATGAATGGATAAAGAAAATGTGGTATATACATACAACAGAATATTATTCAGTCTTTAAAAAGAAGGAAATCCTGCCATATGCAACAACATGGATGAATCTGGAAGACATTATGCTAACAGAAATAAGCCAGTCACAGAAGGACAAATACTGCATGATTCCAGTTATGGGATATACAAAATAGTCAAAAACTCATAGAAGCAGAGATTAGTATGGTGGCTGCCAGGGGCTGGTAGGAGGGGTAAATGGGGAGTGGCTCTTCAACAAGTATAAAGTTTCATTTATATAAGATGAATAAGTTTTAGAGATCTACGGACAACATGGTGCCTATAGTTAACAATACTGTGTCATGCGCTAAAAATTTGTTAAGAAGATAGATCTCATGTTAAGTGGTCTTACCACAATTAAAAAAATTAATTCACTTGCGGATCAACTGTAAAACATTATGCAACAATATACAAATGGGTTTATCAAGATAGTATTTCATTTGCTATGTGACACTTGGGGAGCACCAAATGGAAAACTAGAAAGAAAGTAACATAATCCTGGTTATATATGGATTTAATGTCAAACATATCCCAAAAAGTTCGTGACATATTGTATTTATGTCACCGGCAATATATGTTAATGAGATAAATGTGTCAAAGGTGATTTTCTGGTTTTATTCTTTTTTTTTCTAGAAAATGCTTTATTTCCTATTGTTGGTTTGATAGTTTGTTGAAAGTGTATTTTGCTGGAAGGTGCCTCTCTTTGGACTAAAAAAGATATTTCTATGTATATAATTTAACCAATTTCAATAATTTCACCAAGAAGTGTTAGAAATGATGGCTTGATGATTGAGAACAAAGCATTGTAAGGTAAAGACACAGCTTCTGTAATATTCCAAAAGGAGCTGAGTTATAAATGTAAAAAGCATGGTTGATTCCCACTCATTTCATAACTTACTATACATATCCTTTTTTAGAGCTCTTTGCATGTATATAAAATTCGAGACTACAACTGAATAAAGCACAAATCAGTGAGTGATTTTCTAATTTAAATTTTGTTGTGAGCGTTATCAACAAAGGCAGGCCATCAAAAAGGTTATGACTTTAGTGAATTAATGGTAGAAGGACAACCAGGGTAAACTATTGTGCAGACGGGCCAATCATGAAAACACAGTTAAAACAGCAAGGCTTGCCAACTGCTGATGAGACTCAGGAGAAATTCCTTAACAGATGTTTCCCTGAGCAAATATATACTTTGCCTACTCTGATTATGATGGTCTAGAGAATTCGTGATTTGATTCAACATTCAGCTACTCTTCAGCAGACTCATAAAAATATGATTCTTACAAACAGTCTATTCTAAATTTTCCTTTCCTAAGAACCAATATATAACACATTTATGGTCCTCAGTCCCATATGGTGAAGCAGCAGTCCAACAGTACTGTTTATAACATTATAATTAAGGTTGTGTCAGCATTTTATTATGAAGGAAAGGAGGCAAAGCCTTGTTTTGTTTTTTTCATTTTAGAAGCTTCCTTTAGTTGAGTGCCCACCGGCTGCGGCAATCTGCTCTGACCTCTCTTTTGCCTCCTACTAAGAATTTCTGATGGCTTGCTCTTGGCTGAATGATTTGTGTACAAACAGTTTAAAAGCTTTTTTGGAGAACCGGAAGATTGTTCCTGACAGAGAGTTCCACCCTTCAGGTTCATGTCCAATCATTATAATATTGTGAAGACTTCTTTCTGGAATGGGCATTAGCGGGAAAAAGTTAGCGGTCTATAACAGCAGTAACACAATCTGCAGAGAGCAGCGAGGCTCACAGTTATTGAGTCCCATTGGCTGCCTATCACCGGCATCTCTGCGGTTTTACTATTTAATCGTGTATTAAAGCCCTAATTAGGTGAATTATTTCTTTCTAAAAATCTTCCACTTTCCAGTTTTTTTATTGGGTGAGAAAAATCAAAATATGCATTTACTGGGGCCAGCCCAGTGGCGTAGTGGTTAAGTTCAGTGCGGTCCACTTTGGTGGCCCGGGTTTGTAGGTTCGGATCCCTGACGCAGTCCTACACTACTCATCAAGCCATGCTGTGGCGGCATCCCACATACAAAATAGAGGAAGATGGGCACAGATGTTAGCTCAGGGCCACTCTTTCTCAAGCAAAAAGAGGAAGATTGGCAACAAGTGTTAGCTAAGGGCCAATCTTCTGTACCAAAAAAAAAAAAGCTCTTACTAGTTGCGTGACCTTGGGCAATTGATTTAGTTACACCTCAACCTCCAATCCCTGAGTATTGAATGTAGATAATAAGAATATCTACTTCATTGAACTACATGAGGATCCAGTCGGATAGTCCATGCCAGTGTAAACACAGTGCCTGGCCCTTGATAACGATCCACATGGTCTCCACCCTAACCTAGCATGGCGCCGTCTATTTATTACCATAGGCTCCCTCATTCTGCAGTTGCCTGAACTAAGATGCAGGAATCTAACTTTCTACCCAAAGCCAACCCTTTTAAAACATTCTAAACTTTTTTTTGTTCAAACACAAGCAACACATTAACCAAATCGATGACTGCTGTAAGATTAATAAATTATCCTTCAGGCTCCATGAAGGGGAAAGTCCATGTCTGTTTTACTAACATAGTGCCTCATGCCTGGTGTAGAAGTATGTGCTTCAGAAAAGATTAGTCTCTAGAGCTATTAAAAAGTCATGCTATTATGTGCAGTTACACAACTACTTAAGTGAAAATAATTCATTTCTGAGGCTGTGAATTCAATTTCTGGTATGGCTGGTAAGTGAAAAAGACAAACTTGCTCTGGTATTATTTTATTTTAACAGCTTTGCTAGGAATCCAGTATTAGAACTAATATTAACTCATACTTTCAACAAGAGGCTTTAAGCTGAAACTGGAGGTCATGCCACGTTACTATGCACTAAGCAAGTCACCTGGACATAGTGAATGGCCAGGAACCAAAAACCCACAGAAATCCTGAGAAGATCCTGGAAGAGATCCCTCTTTAAGACTCCTTGCCATGGCCTGAAAGTATTAACTACTATTCAATGCCTCTTATTGATAAACCACAATTGTCCCCATCACTCTTATTTTATAATTGCAGAATTTCCAGGACTTCAGGAGCATCTCTTACCCAACTCCACTTAAAAGAATAATTGCATCTGTGCATAATTAAAAAGAAGAGGTATCTGGCTAATAATATTTCCCACTTATATTTTGACTATTTTGTATTTTCAGGTAACCTTAAAATACGAATGAACACTCTCCTGTACAATTTGGTGAGAGCCCAGTGATATTTGGCTGTATCAAAAACTTATCAATGGTAAATTAACCAGAGGACAGCCTTTCGCCATAACAATGGAACCACTAGCACATATTCTAGGCTGTATTCAGAGGTTTCTTTATATTTGCATTCTCGCATTTGACAAGTGACAGATTCCATAATATAGCCTTTAAAAAACTGACATTAATGCTTTATCACCACAATCTAAATATTTCCGCGTGTCCTAATAGGCAAGAACATTCAAATCTTTGAAGGATTTCCCTGACTGTTATCAAGAGATAATTCACATGTGCCACCTTCCCTTCCCAATTGTAACATTCTCAGCGGTTGAAAGCTGCTAGAATCATTAACTGACTCTGCATTATGCCATTTCTCTTGCTGTCTAACCTGTCACCTCCGTGCGCTCCGCAGTCGAAACGCGTTTCATTATAGCTGGTTCCTCGCCTTCCACCTGCGGTCTGACAGGCTGCTATTTTGCCACCGCCCTCCAGGGAGCGCTGCTGGACCGTGAGCCTGCTCGGGATGCTTAGAGCTGAGCTCCTGCCAATCAGGAAGAGAAATATTCTTTGTTAGAGCAACAGCGTCTACTTTTAACCACTGCTACAGACCATGGTTTTTACTTCTGATTCCAAAAGACACTTGTTTAGATACAAATATCGAGCACCGTAAAGTAGCTAAGTTCTTCTACGGGGCGGTTTTGCAAAGAATCCGCACTACCAGTGCAAACTTGTTAAATCTTAGTAGTTCTTTGTTATATAGATTAGCATAAGCGTTCTTTTTACTGACTTTCACTAAAATGCTCGCATTTTTTTGCCTTTTAATTCATTATATTTAAAATATGAATGAAATAGTAAACCTGAACAGGTTTTGTTAATTCTATTATAGAATTATATGTTAATAATTATAATAGTCTACATTATAATTATCTTCTTATGATTACATTATAATTTTATATTGCTGCATCGGTACTCCTTATAGCAATTATTGTCTAAGTGTCCAAATATACTAATGTTATTTAACATGTACATAACCCACAATGAGCATTATATAGCTTTGGAAAAGTTACTTTTAGTAACTTCTCAACAATACTGTGAAACATCTAATAGTATCTCTGCCACATATCTTCTCCTTTATTTTAATTCATGATAACATGTATAAATCTTCTAAATTTGCTTTTTATACATATGGTAATTATTTATGTAAAATAAATACTTAATTCGAAAATAGTTTTAAATATGGTTTCTGTAATCAAAAGCATTTTCCACACATGGTATCTGTGATACAAGTGAACTTGCTGAAATAATGAAGAAAAACATCTGCTAAAAGGAACATTCTGTCAAAAATGTGCTATTAATTGTCATGACTATTTTTCACTATGAAAGTATGAAAAGCAGAATGAAAGATATTCATAAAACACAAATAGGATCATGTCGCATCCCTGCTAAAATCTTACAATGACTTCCAGCTGAAATAAAAATGGTGTACAAAAGTTTACGTGGTCTGCAAGGCGCAGCATGATCTGGAGCCTCAGTCTCCAGCTGCTTCTCCGTACGTCCTACTTTCCTTGTCCCTGCCCTGCTCCCAGCTCCTAAACTCACATCACAATGCCCTTCTCTCAGTTCTTTAAACAGCAAACATGGTGGCTGCCCTGCGTTGCCCCTCACACATAGTTCCCCTTAGCTAGAATGCCTCCCTGCTCTTATCTTGGCTCCCTACTTCTCTCCTTCCAGATATCAGCTCAAATGTCATCTTCTCAGAGTCCTACCCTGACTGCCCTCCACGAGACTCTCTCATGACACCCTCTGCTGTTCTTCACAGCACTTGTCACATTTGTAATTTTGATAGACTCTGTGTGATTATGTGTCTTTCATTTCCACTAGAGTTGGAGTAGGAACCACAGCTTACTGGTGAACAACATGGCCTCTAAAAAATGGCCAATTAGGTTCATGATCTCAGCTCTGCCAATTACTAGCTTTGTGGCCTTCGTTTTCTCAAATGTAAAATGTGGTGAAGATTCAATAAATATATATATACAGCACTTATAAAAGGCCCGTAGTAATTACTATACAGGTGCTTATAGGGTATTTTCCTCATTACTATATATCCAATGGCTACCACGTAATAAGCCCTCAAAAAGTATTCGCCATCTGAATTAGTGAATGAAAATCTTTTTGTTGCCCTCATAGGAAACTGTATATCAAATGAAAGAAGTCTTCCAGTCCACTGGGACGTGGATCTTAATTTTTTTTTCCTCCCCAAAGCCCCGGTACATAGTTGTATATCCTAGTTGTAAGTCCCTCTAGTTCTTCTGTATGAGCCGCCACCAGAGTGTGACAACTGACAGACAGGTGGTGTGGTTCCACAACTGGGAAGCAAACCCAGGCTGCCGAAGCGGTGAGAGCACCGAACTTTAACCACTAGGCCGCCAGGGCTGGCTCTTAATTTTCTTGGGTGTTGTGGAATAAAAATGAGGATGAGAAATAAGAGAGGCAGGGGACACGGATGACAGCCCTTTGAAATCACTTTACTTCCTACTCTGCCAGTCTTTTCTCCTATGCTCCAGAGTTGAGCACAGATCTGGGCTGTATTAAGGTTATGATCCATGATAGCTATTTAATTCATTTATTCACCAAGTATCTTTTGAGCACCTACAATGTTCTAGGCATTATCGTAACTGCCAGGGGTGCAGACAAAAACAACACAAACGAAAATTCCTGCCTTTATGGAACACGCCCTCAGTCATAGTGGGAAACCTTTGGCTTAGCTCCAACTCTTTGTGGATTTCTAAAGGAAATGTGATGAAATATCCTGAACCTCCCCCCTGAGGGTGAGAAAATTTCAGATCTATTTACTCAAGGTTTCCTAGGCAACTCTGGAACTTCAGAGCTGATCTGGGGTCTGGAAGTACAGCAACAGAGAATCTAACTAAATGAATGAAGCATTCCCCAAAGCGTACACTGTAGTAATGGACGTCACTCAAAATGCACAATCCGTGGACAAATGTGTATGAAGAACAATGGTTAAAAAGAAAAAAGCTTTTTTAATTACTGTGACTGTGGCTTTTCTTGCTTTGTTCTGTTTCATCTTATGTTGACTCTGGGACCTTCTCACTAATATATCTGGATTTTGGGGGTTTTTTGTGTTTTTTTTGTTGTTGAGGAAGATTAGCCCTGAGCTAACATCTGTGCCTATCTTCCTCTATTTTGCAAGCAGGTCGCCGCCACAGCCTGGCTTAATGAGTGGTGTAGGTCTGCCCCCGGGATCCAAACCCGGGAAGCCCGGGCTGCCAAAGCAGGGCACGCTGAACTCAACCACTATGCCACCAGGCCAGTCTCTAATTTATCTGTTTAAATACCAGTTTAGACTTTTTCTACTGTATGCACTGGGCAATTACTAAACTCTTCTATGCATCAGTTTCCATAACTATAAAGTGGGCATAATAACAGTTATGGCCTCATAAAATTATTGAGGATTAAATGTCAATACATGTAATTTGTATAGTTTAGAACTTGACACATGGTGAGTACTCAAGTAATGTTAACTTTGTTATTGTTATTCTTATTATATGCCTCCTGATGAACCAACAAAATCTTTATTCTGGGATTGATTTCTACAGATCACACTTGGGAGATACTGAACTTCATCAGGACATTAAACACGCTGAAAATGCCAATTAAGTTCATTCTGGCAACTTCAAAAGAAGCCCCGGGTCAATGGGCACAGTCAATCAACGTTTGTAAGAAAGGCAAGTAGATTGGAATCAGCCATCCATGCTACAGGAGAGTGGTGAGGGCCACTACAGTGACAGGAAAATCCTGTCCCCACCCAGACAACCTCAATGACATTACAATAAAATGTAACTGCACATGTTCTATGTGGCAAATGGTGGCACGGGCTGGCTATATTTAAAATTAAGAGCTCTAATATTACCAATAAGACCTCTTAGGTTTTCTTCAAAAATTGTGAATATAAAAATGGGAAATGCAGATAGAATCTTATCCCAGTGAGTGCCATTTAACCAAAAGCTGTTTTCCATATATAACTGAAACATTTACAATGAATGCTCTGTATCCAAATATCGTATAAAGCAGTTATTCTCTTGCCTCCTTCCCAAGTCACTCATTTTAAATTCTTTACCCCAAAATTCCCATCCCATCAAAGCAAATTTCCAAATGAACCGCCAAATATCATAGTATAAAAACAATCTTGCACACAGAAAGATGTAAAGTTTTACGTCTTTCACCTTTTTTTTTTTTTTTTCTTTTCTTTTGTTTTTGTTTATTGCGGTAACACTGGGTTATAACATCGTATAAATTTCAAGTGTACATCATTATACTTCTATTGCTGCTTGGATTGCATCATGTTCTCATGTTCACCACCCAAACACTAATTACAATTCATCACCACACACATGTGCCTAATTATCCCTTTTGCCCTCCTCCCTGCCCCCTTCCCCTCTGGTAACCACCAACCCAATCTCTGTCTCTATGTGTTTGTTTGTTCTTATCTCCTCTACCAAATCATCATTCTAAGCTGATAGCCAGCACTGATGGGGAAAAAAAGTTAAAGAATTAAATGAATTTAACAATAGAGTCAGATGAGGAATCAAAAATCTAGAAACACAGATATTTGGGGAATCCAGACAAGAGAAGTAAGAATTCAAAAATGGTAAGGTGGGCGCTTGGTTATGTAGGTTTATAGGGTTTGCAAAGCTGGCACAGATCCATAGCCCGCACCCAATGTAACTGGTTTTCCAGCCTGGCTTTACCATATAATGTGGATTGTACAAGTCCTCTGGTAAACTTGAGCTTGGATTCCCCTGACACTGAGATGCCGCATATCTATCTTGGTAGTTCCTATGCAAAGATGAAGTACATCCTATGTGACTGAGGAAGGACAAAGAAGGACTGTGCCTGGGAATATGTGGTGTCTCTATGATTGATGATTGCCTGTGCTTTCTCTCTCCTGCTCTGCCACACCCTTTACGTTTATTAAAGCCGAACGTGGGTATATCCTCTGGGTACGTGTCGTCCTTTCAAATATGGACCCCAATGTCATCATTGCATAACTTAGCTGAAGCATTTCTTTTCATTGCTAATTTCAGGAGCCAAATATGATGTTTGGTTCTATTGGTCATCCAGCTCGATCATGCTAGAAATGCAATTTACGGTATGTACTCCCTAGATCTAAATTCTACTGCAACAGAAATCAGATAGCTCTTCTGGTTCATCAGAATGATATTTTGTATATGTCATATTCTGATTTTTGTGATCTTGCTGGAAATACTTATTTTCAGTAAATCAGTAAATTTTGTACCATATATATATTAAGGTTATCTCCTCCAAAGATTAATCTACATCATGCAGAGAGATTTGGAGAATGGAGTGAATCTTCTAGACACTCGATCAGAAGTGAATTTCCCTGTGATACCATTGGCATTTGCAACCCAAAGCGGGCTGAATGTTTAAAAGCAGTCAGAGGAACATGGATGGACATTGAGGGTATTACGCAAAGTGAAATAAGTCAGAAGGAGAAGGTCAAATACCGTATGATCTCACTCATTAAGTAGTAGATAATAATAAGCACAAACAAACACATAGAGACAGAGATTGGATTGGTGGTTACCAGAGGGGGAGGAGGGCGGGTGGAGGGCGAAAGGGATAATTTGGCACATGTGTGTGGTGATGGGTTGTAATTAGTATTTAGGTAGTGAACATGATGTAATTTATGTAGAAATAGAAGTATAATGATGTACACCTGAAATTTATACAATGTTATAAACCAATGTTACTGCAATAAACAAATAAATAAATAAATAAAAGCAGTCAGAGGGATTTTCCTTGGAAAGATGTTCTTAAGTGTCAATTACTCCTGCACAAAAGGCTGGAAAATAATTGAAAACTTGACTCTGACAGGTAGCCACCTTATTTTCTTTATTACCCTTATAGAGGAGATTCTTCTCTCATCAAAGCTTGGGGAATAAATATTCTTAGGCAAGAATTACAAAGGTTAATGTATTAACTAGTAAAAGTTTGCAAGCATGAGTTACAACGTAAAATGCCATAAAATATTTTACCACAAAATTAAAACTTTCAAATAAGATATCAGAAAGATACTTTTTAAAAAGAGTTTCTTCTCTTATCTTAGTATTTTTTCCCTTTCATTGAATTCTTTTTCAAATAATGAGTAAACCCTTACTTAGAGGAGATAAACAAACAAAAATAAAACAAACACAATGGGGCCGGCCCTGTGGCTTAGCGGTTAAGTGCGTGCGCTCCGCTACTGGCGGCCCGGGTTCAGATCCGGGGCGCGCACCAATGCACCGCTTCTCCGGCCATGCTGAGGCCGTGTCCCACATACAGCAATTAGAAGGATGTGCAACTATGACACACAACTATCTACTGGGGCTTTGGGGGAAAAAAAATTTAAAAATAAACAAATCTTTAAAAAAAAAAGAACAAACACAATGGAAGTTATTTTATGGATGTGCACCTCTGCATCAGATAGCCCATTGCGAGCCAATTGAGCTCTCTCCTGTGGTTTCCGTGTGGTCGATACCTTTCATGCTGTGTATGTGCATTTCTCTTTCAGTTGAATCTTCCATAATAAAATGAATCCCCCAAAGCTTCAAAGCCAATTAGCCTACAGTTATATTTTTCATTTTTTTCTATGAATTTCTACTTCAGTTAAAAACGCAGTTACTGATAAAAACAACATCAACAACATAAAAGATATGCTTATATTGGACCTATATCAACAAATATATCAAACTAACCATTCTATTAGTTAGCAGTCAAGAGTAAGTCACGTGGCCAGCATGCTCAGTTTGGCTCAATCACCTCAGCGAGAAGATAAGACTCTTCTTTACCCTAGGGTAGACTGAGTCTTCCATACCATATTGTTAAAAGATCAGCTTGGTCTTACTGTGCCTGAAATGCAAATATATTAGTGAGTCACATACAGTTATTGGCTAATTGACTTTAATATATCAAGGCTTTATTACAAAAGAAAAATGCATACCATTAAGTATTAAACTAAATATCAAAGTCACTTCAGCCATGCTGGATGCCATTTATTTCATGATTTAAGAATACTAAACACAAGAGGAAAATAGACTAATCATAGACTTCAGTCTGGGGGAGTCAGAATCATTCATTTTATGAGTTTCATAAAGTATGGTTTATAAGTACACACTATGAGAATTGAGTCAAGTATTTACTGCTTACAACTCTCATTAAAAATAGATAAATAGGCTTGATTGCACCTGAGTCTGTGTGTGGCAATTCTCACTGGCGGGCAATGTTAAATATTGTGGATGGCTTATTCAATCTAGATTCCACCCTATCTCTGAGATTTGGGAAAAGTGAAAACAACATTAATCTATTGCAACTAGAGTTTTGGGTGCAAAATATGTTCCTCAGATTAAATGTACTTGAGTGAGATTTGGAAAGGGGAAATGAGGCTGAAACTATGTTCTTGTTTGCTTTTGATGTTTCCCTAGCTAATAAGACCATAGAAATTTGAAAATTTTCTGCCTCGTTAATTGTCCTTTTTCCTGCTTCTTTTGTTTTGATAGGGAGCTGTATCAGAGGCAGTAGTGACATTAACCTCTTGATACCAGGGCCCTGCTTCCTGCACCATAGCCACTCTCAGTTGCCCTGGTTGTCTCAGTACATAGGTCTCCTGTGGATCTGTTCTTGATTGCAGAGGTCATTTCTGATGGCTCAACTAGAATCTGTCCTTCCAATCTACCTCAATGTAAGCCTATAATTCTCTGTGTCTAATCTTTTCTTCTTCAAAATATTTAGAGTAGATCCTGCTTTTACAACAAGTTCTGACTAATACAATATCTAGTAATAGAAGTAGTTGTGAGCAAACATCCTCAACGATGGGAATCTGGGAGTTGTGAGATTTGTTTGGGTGTGAAGCAAAGATGATTCCACTAAAACATGGAAAATACACAACCATAGCACACAATTACTCATATGATCACATTCAGTCGCTTGACATAAAGTGCCCACTGAAGGGAAAGTTTGGGTAGACCAGATGACCACTGTGAGAGACCATTTACAGAGGGAATGAAGACTACAGAAGTCCAGCTATTGCTCATTACACTGGAGAGTTTAAAGAAGAAAATAAATAGCACAAGCTCTGGGTTTTAAATTCTCAGCTCAAGACACGGTTGGAAGATCAAGGGACATTTATTATGATCTCTTGCCGCCACAAAACTAACAGAGCCAGAAATCAGACACACAGTCAGTTCCTATAATTTGCTCAATCACTACATAAATTGAATGCAAAGCCTAGCCGTGCCTCCTATGTCAGAGCTTGAGCATTATTAAGAGAAAGTAGAATCCTACCTGAGGACATTTTGGCGGATTCAGATGAACCTGACCACTCTGTATCCCTGAAGACCAGTGAATATCCCTTTGCACGCAAAGACAGTTCTTCCTCCCCTCTCTGATGAAACAAGCCCTGACTTGTTTGGAGACCCTGTAATAGCTTCACCTGTCAGGGGGATGACAATATCCCTCCCCCAACTCCGCCTCTACTGCACCTCAGACACTACACCTTGGCAAGAGCTGGATCCCAGGGAGACAAATACAGAGCTGAACATGGAAGGAGTTACACTACATATCAAAATAGAGCCATGATCTGGCTAATATATAGTAGCAGAAAGCTGAGGAATATGTGTAAGAATGGGTTCTAAGAGGGCTAGACAAGGGAAAAAGAAATGTCACGATAGATCAGGCCCACTACATCAATAGGGGTGTCCCTACCAGAGATTATATACTCAGTGTGCCAACTTGAGCTTCCCCAAGTGGTATTCAACGTTGGCCTGGTTAGTTGACTGGAATCTGGACTCAGTGGGTGGCCTGCACTGAATGAAGGTGAGACGCCTAAAATTATTCACATAATATGGAAGAAGGAATTTTAAAACTTAGAAAGATAAGAATGGAATGGATTTATTTGATGTGCCCTTAAGTCACTCAATCTATAAGAATTTCTCCTGAGGGAGCTCAGAGGATCCTCCCTTTACCTGGGCATCTAGAAACAAATTGGTAAACAAAATATTAAAGACAGAAATATGTTATAAACCACTGGGGGAGAAAAAAGGGAAACTACGAGTCCACACCAAAATAAATAAATAAATAATATATATATATATATATTCACCTTCATATATATGTATACTTATATTTTTTGGTATGGATTTATAGTTATATAGAAAATATATATAGTTATGTATATATATAACATGTACTTCTATATACAAAACACAGAAAGAAAGAGAGAGAGGACAGGGGCTCTTGCTTTAGAAGAATGCCAAGTGTTGACTGATAAATACAGGGAGAGCACAGGAGTTGGAAAAAATTATCATTTTGCAATCATTGTAGTAAATATTGGTACAGGCAAGAATCATCAACTGATGCTAAAACTAGGGGGATAAATTTTGATAAGGAGCAAATATTTGTATGATCTTAAATTGTCCTTCTACAGATTGTTTATTAATTGCAAGGCAAAAACTAGTAATTACACAGTGGGGAAATCAGAAAAATCTTGACAGGGAAATCTTGACAAGGTGAGAAAAATGTGGATGGACACTGTGTGCCTCTTGATTTGATACCCTGAGGAGGATATGAAGTCACAGGGTCCTTTATGCAGTGTTCTGGCTGGGAATTCATAACCTAAACCTATTCGTGAGGAAACATCAGACAAAGTCAAAATGAAGAACATGCTATCTTATTTTTTGAAAGAGAGGGATTTTATTCTGCATAAATGCTACTGTAATAAGAGACGAAGAAAAGCTTTAGAAGTATTCCAAATTAAATGAGTCTAAAACCAAATGACAACTAAGTGCAATACCTAACCCCAGACTGCATTTTATACTGGAGGATGAACATATTCTACAAGGGACGTTATTGGGTCAATTGACAAATTTGGAATATAGATGATAGATAGAATAAAAGTGTTGAATTAACGTTAAATTTACTGCAAATGATAACCACACAGTTGTTAGATGAAAATATATCTTTTTTCTTAGGAAATAAGTATTTAGCAGTAAAGGACCAAGAGGTATGCAACTTACTCCCAAATGTTGAAAGAGTCCAAATGGTAAAGTAAATGAAGCAAACTATTAACAATAAATGAACCTGGATAAAGGGCATATTGTTGCTCTTTGTAGATGCTTATTTTTGCACCTTTGCTCTAAGTTCGAATTTTTAAGTACATTTTTGTAAAAAGATACTTCCAGCACCTTGAAAGGTGCTATAGTGGCTGTCCTTAGTAGGCCAGGCAGGAGCATAGAAAAATGCTGCGGTTGAAATAGGCTCGCTGATTTCAGTGAGGGTGATTGGATCCCAGAGTGGAAAAGGCTGAGTGGCAGCACTTAACCGCTAGAAACAAGGTGCTCTTGATTACAAAAATAGGTAGCAGGGACAGAAAGATAATCAGGATAATTTGCCCAATAGGGATCTTTCGTAGTTGCTAATCAACCATGGTATCTCTTAGACTAAAATAGTTGGGCAGACTGCGAGGGTCCAACTTGATCTGAATAAACAAACAAATGAAACTCTAGTGTTGTAAGCAGAAGCCTGACTTTGACATCATAAAGGAGTAGAAGACCAGCTCATCTAACTCTTAGACATAGTTCACTTCTCAAGACCAAGAGTCCCTCATATAAAGAGTAAGACACATTCCCTTAAAGAAAGGAGCTTATGACATTGTGACATTGCTAAATCTTCTTTCTAGTCTTTCCCAAAAGGACATAGGGCCACCTACCATGGAATTGGAATAGGAAATTCCTAGATCTTTCAAGTCTGAGCTTGGACTAACACACGGGGTTTTAAGGACTCCAATATACTTCACCTCTATCTTCCCTACCTGAGTTCAGAATCATTTGAGATTTAGACAAAGGAGATTAAAATATATTTTTAATGCTGATAAATATATTGGAGAATTTTTGTCAGATATGGTCACATAGGTTAGGTAATACATCAGTCACTGCAGGTCCCTAACTGTGATCCTAACCAGGTCCCTATTTTGGAGCACAACATTACCTCCACTCTAACACACACATTGTGAAATTAGGGTGACCTAATTAACGCCTCTTTGGAGGCTATTAGACTTCAGTTGTCTAAACGTTTGAGACTAAACTCAATTTACTATTTTATGACCTGCTTGGCTGTTTGACCCTTTATCTAGGAGTCACTGAGTGCATAAATTGTCAAGATGTGGCACTTTAACCATTTGAGTAGTTCACTGAATTAAAAACAAGCTATAGAATTGATATTAAGGCAACAAATAAGCACTCCTTACTTATGGAAGTTTTCCAATTCTATTTCATTTTCAGATCAGGGAATATATGAGGAGCTATGAATCATGTCAAAGATATAAAGGGATTACTGATAATGCAAAATTATTTTCAACCTAACAGCTGTGCAGAAAAATTTTCATAATAATGATTGCATTTAATTACATAAAGAGAGTAAAGTCTCTATTATTTTATCTCAATAATGAAGCCTTGATTTTGAAGATAATCCTGGCCTTTCTCTGTCAAGGCCAGCAAGTGAGTAACAATGAATTCAATTCCCAGTCTTAGCTATCCTTAGAGGATAAAACAAGAGTAATTTTTCACATACCCTATGAAGATGAAAAATATTACCTTAGGGCATATTTTCTTTAATGTGCTCTAAAATATAGATATTGATAGACAGATGTACAAAAAAGAAAAAGAATTAGCCCCTGAGTCATTCTAGAGTTAACTGTAACACCCTTCAACAAAAATTAAATAATATGGAAGAGAGTCTTTTTTAAAAAACACAGTAGTTTATTATATTTTCTAGTACCCATGCCTATTTGTATGAGATTTAGCAATGGCTCTGATGGCTTACATCTTCTCTCAGGCTTCGTTTCTAGGCAGATCTCTAGTTTCATGAAAATAATTAGGGAGCCCAACTCTGCCACGTAAACTAGAGTCTTGAGGTTAATTAAAATGGAATAAATGCCGCACAAATGTGGACCACCAATGAAGCCTGTCGGGCAGGTACACAGAATTCTGTCATCTACCGAGAATACAAGCGAAGAAAGCTAGCTTTGTAGATTACCTGGGGACCTTCATGTTTAGACTCTAATACCATCTTCAATTGATATTGACATCTGACACATTATGCCAATAGAATCTGTGGTTGTATATTACACTGATTTTATACACAGTATTCAGGCATTTCCAAAATATTTCTATGTATTCCTAATATGTCGTGAATACTTTTCTTATATGTTTTTGAAAGAGAAATTGATGGAAACATTTTTAAATAGGCTCATTAATTTCAGCGATGTCAGATGTCAGCCAGCTAATTAATTGGCCACATATGACAAAAATTCTATTTCAAAAATTAATTATTTCCAAAAATCATTCAAAAGTATGGTGGCAATACAAAAAAAGAAAGAAAAAGTTCAAATGGCCTACTTCTAGTAGAAATTAGAATTCAGAGACTTGGGTTTAGAGCCAGAATCTGTCTTCAAGGGAGAATGACTTGAGCGAGTCTCTTAAACTTTCTGAGCCTCTGTATTTTAGACATTTAATGGATACAAAAAGCCATACCTTGACTTTATGGAGTTTTTATGAAGATAAAATAAGAAATATGAATGCACTGTATACTGTAAATCACTCTATACGTGTTAGAGTTTCATTATAGGAACTGTACCCCTTTTTTCCTTTAGATGAAGTTTTCTATTCTTAATTTGTTATATGAAAGCAGCTTGGTGGGGAGCAGGGAGTTGTCTCTTCACAAATTCAGGAAAAATGAACCCCTGCCAGGTAGTTAAAAGTTCGCAATAATGCCAGAAATAGAATAATGCATGAAATTTCATAGATTTCTAACCAATAATAGAAGGTACTACAAGTCAGAGGTTGATAAGTGGATGGAATGTGCATCCAAAGTGTTACTTGTACCATGCATAGATAAGTAAGATACATACACAACTGAGAACAATATCCTCTCCATCATAAAATGACTTGAAAGGTTTCGGAAAATATGCAATCAAACTAAATGAACGGTGGTTGGTAGCAGGGTCGCAATAGTTAACAAAGCTGATGTAGAGCCAATAGAAGTCTGAAGAGTATTATTCTGCAGTTGTGAGCTCTGGGAAGTTTCCCATGTGGCAGTGAAAATGTAATTTACCAAGTTGAGATGTTAAAGAGATAGGGGAAAATAATATCACAATAACATTGCATTTTTATCCATTGTGAAACAAGCATTGAGGGAGGAACTTGGGGGTGCTTAATGAAATTCAAGAGCATGAACTTTAGAGCATGGATTTGTAACATCTTTATTGAGAGGTCAGAGGCATTTTCCCCCTTAATTCCCAGTCTAATATATTCTAAACAACATCTAGTTAAGTGTAGTACATGCATTCTGTGTTCATACAGAACATGCACATAAACACATCAACACATATGCACGCCTGCACACACACACACACACACACTTCTTAATCAGATAGGAAAATTCAATTGATTTTCCATGGTTGAATCCACTCTTCTCTCCAAGTGGTTCCATTTATCCTACAAATTTAAGCCCAAAATGGCTATTTCCAAGATTATGCAATATCAAGTTACATTAATCCCTCTCTGGAGAATACTATAATTTCACTCATGACTAAGTCATTTGAGAAAGCTCCTTATTCCAAAAAGAGTTTTAATATTTTAGTCTAGCTCATTATTAGAACAGATTTTAAACCTGAATAAATCAGTTAGGATACTTTGGTAGTAAGTAACAGAATATGCAATTAACAATGGCTAAACCATAAAGCCATGAGGTTTTACCACTCAAGAGGAAGATTGGAGGTAGGTGGTTCTAAGGTCAGCATCCCAACAGTGATAGACTGTTAGGTCAGCATCACTATGAACTGTTTGGTCTTTCCTCCACGGTCAAAAGATGACTGCCAAAGATCCAAACCATGTCAGCATATAACTAAGTCTCAAAGAAGAGAGAATGAAGTGGGAGCAAACATGTATATTCCTTTCTATAATTTGCTTTTAAAAGAAGAGTAAAATCCTTCCCAGGTATCTGCCTGGACACTTTCCCTCCTGTTTCATCTTCCAGGACCAAGGTACATGTCTACCCCTAGACAAATCACTAGTCAAGACGAATGGGATACCAGGACTGACTTTGACCTACTGCATTTCACCCCTAGAAGTAGGTGCAATGAAAACCAAGCAGCATAGGAGTTCCGTCAATAAGAGAGAAGGAGAATAACTTTGAATAGGCAATGACTAGGGTCTGCCGCTCTGGATAGCCTCACTCCACAAATTGGTCTCAGTTATGACTCAAGTAGTTACAAAAAATACATATATATTTAAGAACAAATGGGCCAGCCCTATGGCATAGCGGTTAAGTGCGCACGCTCCACTGCTCACGGCCAGGGTTTGGATCCCAGGCGGACCAAGGCACTGCTTGTCAAGCCATGCCGTGGCGGCATCCCATATAAAGTGGAGGAAGATGGACACAGATGTTAGCCCAGGGCCAGTGTTCCTCAGCAAAAAAGAAAAAAGAGAGAGAGAAGGATTGGCATGGATGTTAGCTCAGGGCTGATCTTCCTCACAAAAAAAAAAAAAAAGAATAAAAATGGGTTTGCAAACATTGTTTTGTAAAGGGTCAAACAGTAAATATTTTAGGATTTGCAGGCCATCTAATCATTGTCCCAATTCTTCTTTGTTGTTTTTACCACCCTTTAAAAATGTAAAAAACATTCTTAGCTTGCAGGGCATACAAAAACAGGGCATGGACCAGGTTTGACCCTAGTATGGCAACCCCTGGATAGACACATGATACGTATGATTTAATTGCCCTTCATTCAGTTAGTTAACAAAACTTTATTGAGTGCTAAATACAGTCAGTCATCCGACTAAGTGTTGAGGATACAGCCATGAGTGATATACAGCATGTTCCTAGAAAAGCTCATAATCTAGTAAGATGCTCAAGATAAATAAATCCCAAATTCAAGCCCACCCTTCATTTTCCCAAAGTGAATATTGTGAAAGTTTTTTACAAGTTTAGAATATAAATTTTACCCATATAGGTAAAAATAGTCACAAAGTTACTTATAAACTTATTAAACTGTGAAAATCATACAGTTTCTAAGGAATTACACATCTCGGAAGCATTTATGTCCTACATACAAGAACTATATGACAGATGCAAAGCAGGTAAAGGTAGCAGAATATGCTCCCCCAAAATATGCCACTTTGGTATATTGATTATTTTGAGCTGTAGGCACTTGAAAAACAGCAAATGCAGGGAGAGCCTTTCTCTGAACTCCCCTTATCTGCCTCAAGACAGATCCTCAAAAAGGAACCAATTGTCGTAAATCTGCTTCCCAGTAGTTTCATCAACCACGGAAGATTGACTCTTGTCACAGGAGAGGAGACTAGAAATCGACACCACACTCAGACACACTTCATCTCAAACTGTCACACCTCCCATCTATTCTTCTAACGTCCCACTTGTCTTTTCTAAAAATCACTTCCTCTCCACCAAGAGGCCTACACCCCTCCTGTCCCTATTGAGATGATATTTAAGCCTGAATTCTAAGCCACTTTGGGGAGTTACTCATTGTTCCCTGGGCATCTCCCACGTATTCATGAGATACACATGTTAACCAAATGTCTGTTTGTTTTACTCTTGTTAATATGTCTTTTATTACAGAGTCTCAACTAAGAACTCAGAAAGGTAGAGGACAAATTATTTTTTCTCCCCTACATACCAAAACAGGATGCAAATATCCGAAAATATTAATGCAATTGCTGGTCCTGGTGCTAAATTCCTATTAGTTTCCTCTCTTAAAAAAATAAATAAAGACACATAGACACACACACACAGATATGTATATGTACTAAGGCCTAATAGCAAAAGTTTAGAAAGCATAGAGTCAGTAATCTTAACAACAGTAGTTGTCAAAAGCAAAAATTTCATATGCTGAATGTAACAGAACCTAAGATTGGCCATGGTAAGTAAATTTAATCCAATTCTTAATGTAAGAGATTAATATCTTATTACCCAGATCTCATCATTTTTAAAGGGATTTCTTAAAAACACTGTGGAAAATACACATTCTCTAGAAAAAAAAGAAAACATTTAATCTGAATCAATCTGACGGGGTCAGTGTTTGAAGAGTATTTTAGCCTGATTTAAAAGTCTTTACCAACGTCACCTAAAGTACCTGTTTGTCTTTGAGAGACATCCTCGATCCACTGCCTGGGGCCATCAGAGGATCTCTCAGTTGCTAGTTCTATTCTTTCTTTTTCATGTTGACTAAAGAGGCATGCGAAGCAGCACTTCTAAGCAAAACAAAACAAAACAACAAAAAATAGTCACCAAGGCATTTCTGAAAAAGAATAAAACTGTCCTCCAGAAAACTGAAATTGCATTTGGGAACGGCATGTTCTGCCTTTAAATGTAGTCAACAAAATCGTCGCTCTCCTAGAAATGGTTTGTTTGTAATAAGTGAGCTTGCTGTCTGTAGACGAAGCCCCCAGAGAGTTTCCATCACCAAAATTTTCCTTCCTCGGAACTTAGAAATTAGAGCCTGCAGTACCATCCTTGCCTACGCAGCACAAAAATGTTCCTAACATCTTGGAGCTTGTGAACAGCTTTGGGAGAGAGTATCCCGCGAAACTCCTTGGGGAACACCCCAGAATGATTCTGGGGACCCTGATCCTCTGCATTTGCACATTAAAAGTTTGGTAAGTTTCTCAGTTGGCCTTCCTGGTGCTTTTGTGCTGAGGAAATTCAAGGCTGTTTGATGATTCTAGACATTGTAAAAGTGTCAGAGACAAAGGATGAAGTATTCATAATACAACCTTCTGAAAATTATGTGACTTGATAGGTCAGCTCTGAAAACTGGTACAGCTTTAATGATTTGCCAGTAGAAGCAGCCTGGAGTCATTGAAAAGATAGTGGCTCTCAAGTCAGAAGATCTGGTTTAAGTCTTAGCGCTATCACTTATCATCTTCATGACCTTGTAAAATATTCCTTAGTTACCCCATCTGATCCTTTTTCTCCTCCTCTGTCTAACGGGGATAATGCCACGAGCATCACATGTGATCATGTTTTCTTTCATTCTCTCATTCAGCAAGTATTTCTTTGAGTCAGGCATTATGTGTCAGGCTCCAAGCAAGGGGCTGGGAAGGCAACAAGAAGAAGACAGTCATAGTCCTGCCTTGTGAGAGTGGACATGCTTAGGAAACTGTGCAGCGATCTACACATGCTGGTTACCATCGTAAGAAGAAGGATGCAACGTGCCGGAGGTGGAGAGTGATAACCAAGTCCATTTCTGGTAATAAATAACAAAAATCATTACTCAACATCGAGCTGATTGAAAGAAAGATGCACATACACACCAGATTAAGTTTTTCTCTATTATATGAGGTCCCTCAGATAAAGCAAATTTCTAGGAGGTGATAGGGAAATTAACTTGGTTCCCCCTACCAGAATCTGATCAGTGTAAAGCTACAGTGAAGGCACTGGTCTTACTGGCGGTGAAATTTGAATACGGTTCAAAAAGCCCAATGCTGAATTTCAATTATGCATCAAGTTACATTGCTGATGAGATACATAAAAAAACCTCAAGGAAACGGTTTAACAAAACTTAGTAATCATATGCCAAATATGTTTTTTTAGGTATTTCTATCAAAACATAAAAAGACACATGGGGGTCAGCCCTGTGGCATAGTGGTTAAGTTCAAGTGCTCTGCTTCGGCAGCCCAGGGTTCATGGGTTCAGATCCTGGGTATGGACCTACACAGTACTCATCAAGCCATGCTGTGGCAGGCGTCCCACATATAAAATAGAGGAAGATGGGCACGGATGTTAGCTCAGGGCCAATCTTCCTCAGCAAAAAGAGGAAGATTAAGAACAGATGTTAGCTCAGAGCTAATCTTCCTCACCAAAGAAAAATAATACAAATAAAAATAAAAGGACACTGTTCATCTCCTAAAGCAATGTAGAGTCCAGATATTTTTAAGTCCTAATTTAAATCTTATAAATTATTTTTCAAAAAATAGAGATAAATAATACAGAGTCTATTACCAAAACTAAACTTCATGCTTTAAAAAGTATCACAGAATTTCAGAATTGAATTTGATCTTAAAGATAAATTTTAGATAAGGAAATGATAGGACAGAGAAGTAAAAATTTTACATACATCACACAGCTTTTTAATGGCAAACTTGGGATCTCAACATGAACACATGTTAATCTATGTGTTCCTTCTATAAAAGGTTCCTTTTAGTTCATAAATTAATAATATAATACAATAAAGAATATGAAAATAGTGAGTGCAATGAAATAAATGACTGAAGAGCACTGTCATTAGTGAGGAATAATAATAAAACATTGCTTCATTTATGTAACAATCTTCCTTCATTCATTACTTGACTCACCATGTTTTTTCTGAATAACTACTCAGTAGTCATCACTGTACATGCAAAAATAAATAAGACACACCCCTGACTTTTGAGGATCATCCAGTGTGGAAGGAGACAGGCACACAATCAGGTCATATAAGAGGCACAGAGAAGGACTTTACTGTCTTTAAAGGCAGTTTCAAGGTCTGAGGAAGAGCAAAACTCATGAATCACGCTCTGCCCTCTGCTGGTAGATGCTCTGGAGAAAGGACGATCTGGGATGAGCTGGGGAACCACTGCACAGAACCGAAGAAGCTGGGTTAGTTTGGCATGGATTGGTAAGGAGAAGATTACTTGGGTCAATTCAAGGCTGGCAGCCTGGTTTTCCTTGTCTATAATGTGGTATTAATGCCTATCTCATAGATGGTTATAAAGAATAAAAAAGAGAGTGTCATGATGGCAATTTTAATAAAACACTCATAGAAAGTCGAATACAGTAAAATCCCTCAACAACTAGAATTCAGATAGAAGGCCACTGGTGACCGGCCCACATCCTCCACAGCAGGCATACCAAGGTCATCTCATTAGCTTCACTATGATAAGAACAACTCCATTCCTCACCTCCCCACCTCATTTTACATGGTTGAATTTTTTTTGTTTTTTTGTGAGGCAGATCAGCCCTGTGCTAACATCTGCCAATCCTCCTCTTTTTTTTGCTGAAGAAGACTGGCCCTGGGCTAACATCCATGCCCATCTTCCTCCACTTTATACGGGACGCCGCCACAGCATGGCTTGACAAGCGGTGTGTCAGTGCACGCCCGGGATCCGAACCTGTGAACCCCGGGCCGTCACAGCGGAGCGCGCGCTCTTAAGCTCTTGCGCCACCCAGCCGGCCCCCGTGGTTGAATTTTTTGATCCATTTATAGCATTATGGTGGGTTTTCATTTTACTACTAAAAATGATTTACTCAGTGTTTGTATTATTCCATCCACTCCCATCATTTAGTCCTTACAACTTGAGGAGGAGGAGAACTCTTATCCTCTCTTGGAGGGATTAGAGAGGGTGAGTAATTTGCCCAAAGTCACAAGGCTCAGAAGTGAGTGTGGCCAGAATTCCAACCTAGGGAGTCTGACTCCAGAGGCTCTATCAGTCTAATTCAGAGGCTGGCAAACCGAGGCCCACACATAAAATCCTGCCCACTGCCTGTTTCTGTACAAGCTGAGAATGGCTTTCACAGGTTTAAGTGGTTGGAAATACACCCTCCACTACTATTATCAAACACCGAACGGTTGGAAATTAGCTTTTAGTGCCGACTTGATAATGTTTCTTAACGAATTCAACATAAAATTACAAGATAAAAGAGTGCTTATATGCAAAACTTACATTGCAGTAAAGTCATTTCTATGACAACTAATGCTGTTTGAAACAAAGTAATGTAAAGCTCCTTTATACATATCATGTACTGTTAAAAGTTAAAACAAAAAACAAGATCTCCGTTCCTGCACAAATGTGTGGTACATAATATTTTCCAAGTTCAAACCATATAGTTCCAGCAGCATTTTTCAAAATGCAAGGGAAAAAAAAAACCCTCCATATTTCAAAATTCAATTAACTGTGCAATTGAGGAGCTTCCACCTAATCTTCCTTTGGAAGTTACTAATATGCAACATAATAACATGCTAAAGTCAGATATGAAGAGAAAAATATAACAGAATTCTACATGCTTTCCAATCGATAAATATGCTCAATTAAAATCACATACGTCTATATTGACATCAATGTTTGGCAACACTATCTGTGTGAAAAAATATTTTCAAAGACAAAATACTTAAAATCTCATTATGGATCAGCATTAACAGATGAATTTGCAATTGATTTTGATGATAGTGAAAACTAAGTTTGAACCTTAATTAAACAAAATATTGTCCCCCTCAAAAAGAATTCCATTCTTCTCATTAGTAGACCTGTATTTTTAAAAATGAACCTAATTATCATCATTATATTTTGAATTTCATCAATAAAATATTTGTGGAAATTTGTTTTCTCTCATATAAATACCTCTATAATATCCTCAATTTTGCCTCATGGCCTGCAAAGACTAAAATATTTACTATCTGACCTTTTACAGAAAAAGATTGCCAACCCCTATTCAAATTCAAACAATCATTGGTTTCACATCGTTTTTCTTCCGAAGTTGTCTGCTAAATATCTTCACCTAGAGAGCAATTCCCAGTCTCATTTCCGTTGTCTTCAAAAGCTTTAGGTAAAAATTGCAAGGTACAAAACAATTTGTTTTTGTAGACTTTCTGTCTCTTTCTAAAACCCCTTACCTGTTGCTGACCAATCTCCTCCTCCCCTGCCCCATGCCACCTCTACAGATACAGGTAGTATTTTCATGCTACCCACTCATTAATCATTGTCCTCCTCCATATCAAAGCCTTTCCTTGGACTCCAAATTTTCCATTCTCTTTTCCAGATGCAGTCACACATCTTATTTTTGAGTGCTGAGCTGTCTTCAAGTCTACACCATTCTGTGTGGGCAGGGTTTTGGATCCCCAGGGAGTGAGGGTCCTGGCTCCCCCTAACTGTTCTACTCTCTAGAGGAAGCTCTCAGGCTGCGCGAGTGAACCTGAGATATTTTCTTGAAGACCTGAGAAACAACTATTCATGAGCAAGTGAGCCATGAACAACTAGCTCCCAAGGTTTGAGAAGGGGAGGCCTTGGATGGAGGCAACATATAAGGAAAGATTGTAGATTATAAAAAGGATCAACAAAATAACATTCCAACACCTATGGCCAAGGCAAACTGTTCAAAGGCAGTGATGGGGTCCCCAGGAGAGTAGAGGGTTCTGATGCTAATTCTCTCAGAATGACTTCTGAAATGCTTTCCACTCAGGCTCACTTCAGAGGGTCTTTATCCCTTCCAGTCACCTGGTGTCATGATTTGGAGAAAAATAGGAAGAAATTTGTGGGAGAAGGGAGAACCAGCAACATTTCAATTAAAGGAATTTATACTAAGTTTGAAAATAATCTAATCTTTCTAGAGTTATTTTCTTTTTAAAAGGGAAATATTTGTGCACAAATGGGTGTGATTCGTAGCCGATGTGAGGGATCTAATTCTGAATGGGGGCTCTACTCTTTTGAGTATTTCTTGCTTAGTCGAAGTGTGGGGACCCTTTCACATAGCCACTGTTTGACACATAAAATCTTTGTCTATCAGGAGACTTGCTCTTTTTTTTTAGAAGATACTAAAAGGGGACTTAAAGAATGAAAATGTGAAAGCAGTGGGAAATTTAATTGCCATTAAATGTTTAAATGCAGTAGAATGAAAAGAAGTAACTAGATGCTCATATTAATGGAGAAATTGTACAAAAATAAATGAGCTTAAGTCCCAGGAGAAATTGACATAACATAGAAAAACAAATCTTCCAAATGTAAGGGCAAGGCTTTCCAAAACTGTGAAGTAATACAGATTGATTGTCTTTGCTTTCCTGTTTTGATTCAAAAACTGTCTTCTCTGCAACCCGCCATTAGTGTATTAATTATATACATGTTGACTGATAATTAAGAGCACGTGATATAATGTCATTTCCCATTACATGCTTTATTAATTACATTCCCATGATGAGAAACAATGGTAAATAAAACAGGTCTGCTTTACCCCGGAATATCTTAAACACTCATGCTCAACTCACATATTTATACCCAACTACGCACCTTTTTTGTTCCTCTTTTGACTCAATCAGTCTCTTCACCCAGGGGGGGCCCCCAATGCTGCCTTCTTCCAGGCCTAACCCAGACCTGCACATCTGGATCCTTGTCTTACCTATCATTTTGACATGGGCAGGCTGAACATCTTAGGCCACCTTATTCAGTAGCTACTCAGTCCTTTATTGTGGATAATTCTAATGCTTGCTGATTTTCTTTCAAATAGGTAAAAATTGTATCACGATTCTGTGATTAAAAAATATGCAAAGAACCTGATGTTTAATTTCCATTTATGGACAGCTGTTGCTATTTTGCTACTCATGGACATTTAGTCCTATGTTTTCTTTTTTTTCCATGCAAGCCAGTTTTCCTTGACTTGGTCTCTTTATTTCAAAAGTAGGTTTAGATCTTCTTTTATGTTTTATTTTAGTCTCTATCAGATTATGTTACATAACTGTTTTTTTTTTTTTTTCAAATAACCATACAATTTTAGGAAAATGCATGTGCCAAAATATTCCATCATTAAATAATCGTCCTTGCCAAAGTCAATGTCTGAACATCAAGACAGTATGAGGCTAATGAAAAATGCTTTGAAAAGCTAGAAACATGGGGTGTATCTCATGTTACCAGGTATGAAATGTGGGTTAAAGGCCAGAGAGAGATAGATAAGAAACAGGAGATATTAATGCTACATCTTTGTGCCTAGTTTCTAATCTAAACACTTTCACTTACTAAGAATAGTTAAAGGGCAGCCCCTTTAAGCTAAATTCTGTAAAGAAGGAAACATACAGAAAAGATCTTCAAAATTCCTTTTTAAAGTTATAATAAAGTTTAAAGTCATCACAGATGGAATTATTAGAAATAAGGAAAATGGCGGCACCTATGAAATGGAAGGCACGGTTAGATTCAATAGCAATGACAACCTGCAAATGTTCAGGCTCTCACTGACTCGTTATTTGAGTGGGAGCATCAAGCTTTAACAAGCATAGACTTTGAGAAAATCACCACGCTACAGAAAAGCCATCTGCAATTGTAAAATATAGAGGGGCGATGGAGGATTCTAAAACATACTCAGAAAATAAATGTGCAGTTAGTACCACTCAGAAATAATGCAAGAGGAGAATGAGGCTGACGTGAGTGAGTAGGAAAATTATGAAAGTCCTTGAACGAAGGTAAGAAAGCATGTGTCAAATATGGCATCGCGCTAGAAATTGCTACTAGAACAAAGAAGAGTAAAGAGCAAGGATAAACTATTAGAAAAACCATCATTATGATGGAGGACTCACTTATAAAGTAAACAAGCAGAAGAAAGATGTAAATACGTACGGGGAAATAAACCACATTAAACAAGAATGTAGTGCAATTTTAGTTCCACTACATTATAAGAACATAGTACGTAAGATATCTTGAAGAAAATAATATACCTTATTCCTGAATGGTTAGACTTCTTAAGTACTTCACTTACCTTGTGAAAACACCTATTCTTCCTCATGCACAGTAACCACTGATGTCAATAAGAGGGGTGGTTAAACTGAATTCACTCACGAGGGTTGGGTTTTGTGACCTCTTGGTGAAATATTATGACACTCCTTAAAGGACAATATACTGTAGTTGAAAGATAGTTAAATCTGGATCCAGGTTCAAGTTCAGTTTTGACCCTTTACCAGCTTATGTGACTTTGGACAATGAATCTAAACTCTTTCAGCATCAGCTGCTTCCTCTAAAAAATGTGTGGACTAATTATTCCTTCAGAGGGATAACTTAAGAATGAAATATCAAGCACTTAGTACGTTCCAGGATTGATCAATATTAACTCTCTTTTTCCTCCAAACCTTGAAGGTTCTGGCAAACTCTGAAGTCCAAGATGTCATTGCTGAGCTCCTTAAGGAAGAAAGGAGTACCTACTGATGGGCGTGGGGAGGAAATCCATTCATGATGACAAAACTTGGCTCAAGTTTTGTGTCACTTTTTCATCAGATTCCTTCAGGGAATGTCAGCGGACAGCAGTGGACAGCTTTCCTTGGAATCAGAGATCAGCTCAGTGTGAACAAAACATGGAACAATTCGGAAGCAGAAATAGGACAGCAAACATTATGCACAGCACAGTGCCATGGCCCCTGTGGGCACTCAGAATATAATCCGTGGTGATTATGACAATGATGAACAGGATGAGGCTCTGCAATCAGAGTCAAGAGCCATTAGCAAAAAGTCGTGCGCTTATGAGGGGGCAGCTGCTGCCGCCGTGGCCTTGACTGAGTCCGTTTTCACCCACTGGGTTATGGGGCAGTGATGTAAGAAGTGTGGGGCTTTGAGAAGACAGGAAATAGTCTATTTTGTGACCCAAATAAGCTGCTGACAATCCGTCATGAAACCATTTTCCATTTCTGCCCTGAAACCTTATTTACATTTTTTTTTTTTCTTAAAGGTTCTCTCTTAGGGACGCAAAATTCTCCCAGGAAAAAAACGTTTTCTGCAAGTTATTTGTCTCCGAAAGCCATCAACTTGAGGATATAGCTTCGAAGTTGCTTTAACCGTCTGAGGTAAGGCCAAGAAAGTCTCTATTTTCAAACAAGATATTGATCAGGAGAAAGAGGGAGAAAGCCTATATAAATGAATAAATAAATAGAACAAAAGGAATTGAGAAATGCTTCTCTGTTTTTTTCTAATTTTTCTGCAATTGGCATGTGGCAGAAACTGCTTGTCACCTGCCACTATCTATCCTCCCCTTCCTCCTTGCTAACAGAACTCCAACTTTGTTGGAGATGATCATCGATGTTCCCAGTAATATGTAAATATCTCCACTTCTCTAAATAACTTTGCAGCTAGGAAAAGCCACGTCACCCAGTTCTGGTCAGTAAGATACAGGCAGACATATCTGGGGAAAGCATCCCTTCTGAACACAAGACAAAGCCATATGGTAAAGGCTTCTGGACCTTTCCTTTGCTTCTTGCCTGAAATAGGAATGTGATCCCTGGAGGGGCAGCAGCCATCTTGCAAATATGAGTGCAAAGGCCACACACACTAGGGAGGCAGAGCAGGGAAACTGGAGTTTGAATCTTTGATGACCTTGCAGAGCTTCGGCTACAGCAGCCCTGGACTACCTATCTCCACACCATCTTGTACGTGAGAAAAATAATCCCTTTCTGTGTTTAAGCCACTGTTTTTCAGGTTTTCTATCGCTCAAGCCGAACATGATATTATGTAGAGCATGTGTTACTGGCAGAATTGTTTTTAAGTTTAAAACATACAAGGCTTGGAAACCTAACTGGACTGAGTAAGTTCTAATGGGAGCTTTTCTTTGTCAAGATTCTGGTAGAAGGAGACTGAGGAAAAAGATGAAGAGAAGTTCATGGACCTCAGGAATCAGCCGTTATCCATCCCACAGGTGACTCTGAGTCCAAAATCCACCTAAAGGATGTAGTGTTGCCTTCTCATGCAAGTTGCCTTAAAAGTCCTTGTCTTTTAAAGCCAAAAAGAGTCTGCCTGATTAAACTAGGGGAAGACGATCTGAGACGCCAGAGAGAGAAAATGAAGAGGCATTAGTTTCAGGTGCCAGGCAGAGGGTGAAGACTCAGTTCCTCCCCAGGGTGGGAGTACTGAGACCTGATGTTCCAAGAGACTGTATTATCTGCAATTCCAATCCTATTTGACCAAGGCTCCATGCTGCCTCATCTCCTCATCTCGCCTTGACTTTGTTCCTGGAAGAGTCAGCATCCACTGCTGGCCCTCACTACTAGCCTGGATCCTGCCAGTTTCTTGGCCTGTCTAAATGTCTGCCTGCTCAACCCCTTCAACCTGGCTGTGCACCATGGCTTGTTTTTCTGTCCAGACCCCCATTAAGTAGGTCCACTGTTCTCTTATCCGTATCCTTAATTTCTCTCTATCTTATTTGGCTGAATGAGAAGAAAGCACGGGGCGGGGGGAAGGGGGGGAAAGGTAACACAAATCTCTTAGCTGAAAAATATATGGGAAAAGGGCAAATTAAGAGCTTTTTTAAATTAGGGAGACTTTCTGCAAATTCTGTAAAATAATCACAAGTCTTAATGCTGAAGAACCCAAAACAACATTTCCAAAGTGTATTTCTTAGAATGCTTTTCAATGGTCAAACAGATTTGAGAAAGAGTGTTCCATGCTTCCCCCTTGGAGGTCCACAACGAACAGTGAAGACCCTTAGAAGTCCACACAAAAGAAACCACGTTTACCTTCCTTTATTTAACCCAATGCTTCCCCAAACTCCATTTGTCTTGAAATACTTTTTTCAAATAGCCCATGGAACAGAATTTGGGAAATGCTAACCTGGAGGATGAAGTCAAATTTTTAAAATAAAAAGGGGGAGAATGTCTGTTGATTTCATGCAGGAGCCAAGACGACTTATCTCTACAGGATATTCAATAAATGTCAACTATTGGATCAAAGTAGTTCAAAACTAGTAAGAAAGATCCTGAATTAGACAATAAGCATTTGTTTCCTTGAACTTTACTCTAAAACTTAGTTTCAACACAAAGAATGTATTTGATGCCATATAATTCTAGGTAGTTCAATATCACTTTTTATTTTCAAAGTTTAGAAAATCTCATGGTTAAAAATCTGAATTTTAGAAGAAACACAGACAGTGACTAGTAGTTTGGGACATATGACCAATGTTCCTCTGTCAACTTGTGATACTTTAAGTAGTGAAAGTAGATAGAAAGAAAATGTTAGCTTTTTTTTTTTTTTGCTGAGGAAGATTGTCCCTGAGCTAACATCTGTGTCAGTCTTCCCCTATTTTGTATGTGGGTCACCACCACAGCACGGCCACCGATGAGTGGTGTAGGTCCAAGCCTGGGAACTGAGCCTGGGCTGCTGAAACAGAGTGCACCGAACTTAACCACTAGGCCATGGAGCCAACTCCCAAAAATCTTAGCTTTTTAAGAACTAGAGATAGTTCTTAAGATATATATATATACCCCCATACATATGTATATATAGTTATGTATTCACATATCTAGATTTTTGATAGGCACTTGCATATAAATATCAACACCTAGGTAATATTTATTTGATTTGTTCTCACCATCAAGAGATATTTAAAATGGATATGAAAAGAATACTATTTTATGAGCAGTACAAATCTGAAACCTTAAATATAAATGTCAGGAAGTTATATAGCCCTAGGTAATGTATGAATCATAGGGTAGGGAGACTGATATTTTCAAGCTAAAAGTAGACCAAAGGAGTTCACCATGTCTTGAAATTCTTGCTCTTAATTCCATTACATAAAATAATTTAGGGCTACGTTTTTCAAACCTGTTTAATTCATGGGCATAGACACTTAAAATCATAGAGTTGGAAGGGACCTAAGAATTCACCTTATCCAAATCCTCTGAGTTTATGGATAGTGAAGTTGAGATCCCAAAACACAGGTATTTGCCCTGTGCCAGGAATATGTCAATAGCTGAGCTAAAACCATAACCATTTTTCCTGATTTTCAATCAGGGCTCTGTGTCAGCAGACAGACACAAGTCAGTGGATTCAACAGACTCAGGATCCCTCTCCCACAATGCAGTTCACTGCATGTGTAGGCATCCTTTGGCCCTTTGTGTCACTTCTGTGGGACTTGAGAATAAGTGGAACAGACACCAACATGATGATGCTCAGGTTGCTTGTTGTCTGTGAGTAATAAAGTCATTTGTCTCTGATCCACAAGTCTCATGTCTTCTGCCAGAAACTATGAAACAGTAATAGGTTAATTTATTACCTTGTAAGTAGAATAAAATCAAATGCGAAGCCTGATATAAGCCTCTTAGAAAAGCTGGGAATTGTTACCTCCTCTTCTATTTTATGTGAAACTCGTTGTAGGATTTGCACTCTTTCTTTCTTTCTTAAATGTTTGATAGAATTCACTAACAAAGCCACTTGAGACTCAAATTTTACTTGTGGGGAGGTTTTGATGATAAATTCACCTCCATTATTACAGGGCTACTCAGATTTTCTATTATGTCAGTTTTGTTAACTTGTGTTTTTCAAGAAATTTGTCCACTTCATCGAAATTGTCACATACATTTAATAAAGTTGTTCATAATATTCTCTTATTATCCCTTTAATATCCACAATACACGAAAAAAAATAAAACTCTCATTTATTCCTGAAAGTAGTAGTTTTGGTTTTCTTTTTAACTTTTTTGGTCCTTATCAATCTAGCTATAGTTTGATCGATTTCATTAATCTTTTCAGAGAACTTACTTCTGATTTTATTGATTTTCTCCATTGTTTGTTTTATATTTCTTGATTTCTATTCCTATGTTTATTATTTTTGTCCTTTTATATATTTGGGTTTATATTGCTTGTCTTTTTTAGCTTCTTAGGGTGAAAATTTAGAGTGATCTTAAATCTTGTTTCTTTCCTAATTTAAGAATTTTCCTTTAACTACTACAGCTTTAGCAACATTCCACAAATTTTCATAGGCTATATTTTCGTTATAATTTTACTCAAATTAAGTTTTCCTTTTCTTTGTGATTTTTTTCCTTGACCTCTTTGATATTTAGAAGAGAGTTCTTTAATTTTCAAATGTCTGGGCTTGTCTAGATATCTTATGCTATTGATTTCTAATTTAAGTGTTATTATCAGTTAGCATGCTTTAAAACATCAAGCCTTTTAAATTTATTGAATATGTTTTATTTCCCAACATGTGGTTTATCTCGGAGATTTCACTATATGCACTTGATAAGGGATGTTAAAATATCCATTGGATTTGTCTATTTCTCCTATTAGTTCTACCAGTGTTTGCTTTGGGTTTCTTGGAATCAACATAGTTTACCTTTTAGATTTCATCTCCGAGGACCACCATATGAAGGATGATGTCAGATTTGCTTTTGATTTCGTATCCAGTGTTGCCAGTCTACCATCCCTTCATAGCCTTTCTGTGTGTTTGAATAATTGGGTGGTGGTGGTGGTTGTTTTGGAGCACTGTGGATGAATGAACTCTTGAGCAGCAAGCTCTCGGGATGCCATTATTCCCTGAGAACATCAACTCTGTGCACTAAGGCTATGTCGAACAAAATCTACTTCTAATAGAGCAAAATCAGGACAAGAAGGCGTGGTGTACAAAATAACAATCAGAACGTCACAGGCATTGCCAAATCAGATTGGACTATGGTAAATATCTTGAAGCAACTTGTGGCAGAACATGCTGCTTGTCTACACAATGTCCATTCTCTCCTTTGTTTTTACCAAAAGAACCCTCATTTAATTTTTATTGGCAATACAGCCAAAAAAAAAACCCGACCATTTTTCAGACTCTATTACAGCAAAGGCTGACAATATGACATGATTTGGTGAATGCGATTAGCTGAAACCTACCCAGAATTCCTACATAGTTTTGCTTTCCTGACATATGTGCCAGCCCTTCCTCTTCATAGCTTTCTTATTCTTCCCGCCAGGAATACAGAAGGGAAGGAGAGGTAGAAAATACTATCTTGCAACCATGAAGTAACCATGAGGATGGAGGAACAAAAAGACAAAATAAGTCCAGGATGTCAAAGATATCATGATGCCACTCCACCAACCCCACCTTCCTATGTCCAGGAGACATAATATATGAGAAGAAAAAAACTCTATTTGTTTAAGTCACCATAATTGTGTTTCTGTTATATGCAGGTGAATGTAATCCCTAACTAATAGTGAAAGAGAAAGTTCTAAGAAATTTATGATTGTATCAGAAGCCAAATTCAAACTTCCGCCTGAGAAAATTCACATTTTCTACTCTTCTAAAGTAGTTTCTGTAAGGAATAAACTTTAAAACTTTCTATATTATGATGCAAAGAACTCAGTGTGGACTTTCCCCCATTATGCATCATTTTGGTAATCAAAAGTCCTCCAAGCAGTGTTTTTCTCTCTTTGAAATATCCCTACTTTTTCTAAAATGAAACATTACGCCCAGACTATACTGAGGAAGATTGTCGATTGCCCTTCTGTAAAACAATTCAACTTCCTACACAGTTTGAAAGACATTACAAGGTGAAATTTGTACAAAATTATTATCCTATCTGGAATCTCTGCAAATGTGTTTCTGTAACTGCCTTGGTCTTTTCTATCTGAGTTGATGTTATGCTTAACTCTTTTCTTCTGGGGAGTTTGAATTTCCAATGTGCAGTGCTAATCCTGTTCACCTTAGCACTCACCTCAAAAGCAAATTCTAACATGCGTGTGCTGAAGAGTTAATCAAAACCATTTATAATCGGGCTGTCACATAAATGTCTACTGAAGCAAACTTCCACATCTAAAATAGACAGTAATTCCAGTCGGTGTTTAAGATATGGTTCTGGATGCCCTAGTTGAGAGTTAACACATGAATAGAATGCAGTGTTTCTCAGCTTTGCTAATCTAAATTAGAATATCTTGTAAAGGTGAGTGCTTATCCCTGAAAGATTATAAAACATGTACATGGGCATGCACCTGTGAGTGTGCGAGTCCATTAGCACACATGTGCGCACGCACAGACACATACCTCCCTTAGCATTTTCCAATTGCTTCACAAATGAAAACAGTGGAACAGAAAAAAACCAGGTGTCAGGATTTAGCAAGTAAGCAAAAAGTCCAGAATTTTAAATGTGTAATAGCTTTGAGTCTGATAAACTTTTCAAGTCCAAGAAATTAATAATGGAAAATAGAGCCTATTGTGGCTTAATCACTAGTTCCCATTGGGTCTAAGCCCATGATCATTAGATCAGAACTGCCAAAGAATCCTTCTTGAGGCTTAACAGATAAACTCTGAACCCTGTCTGCATAAAATGAACATCAAACTTGTTCTTGTCGTTTTTTTTCATGGGTTTCAAGACATCTACAAATTATGTAAGACTGAATTTTTTGGTTGACTTCGGTAGCTGATTAAAATTACATGCTGAAAGTTTGGGCAAGAAGTGATCTTATATTTGGCTGCTGAAATGGACCCTTCTTTTCTGTTAGGAATATATATCCATTTTACTGCATTATGACCATTACGTCCTATTAAGACATCAAATACACGAGATTGGACTCAATGACCTCCTGAGATTTCTACTTGTTCTATTACATAGGCAGAGATGGATACACATAGCTGACAAGTTATCTCCCCGCTGTATAAATGTGATTGAGAAGGCTAGGACATGCCCAACTGTCTTAAACAAGCTCACTATATTTATATCTGACCTTTAGTTAATGATATAACCTGCTTCTATATGGTCTGTCAAGCTCAGGATTGAGTATTTTTGCTTAAACTTTGCACACCTTTGATTGCTTCATGCTAGCCAGGTCCATCTGCTGCTGTCATTTCACACTTCTCAACTTCAGTGTTACCTTACTTCAAATCACACCCCAACACAAGCCAGCCCAGCTTGGAATGTCCGCAGAGTAGATAAGATGGTAGAATGACATAATTCAAGCATTTCTGTTTTAAACTCCAGGTCCATTCTTAGGCTCAAGACCCTTCCCGTGGGCTCTTTTTCTTCTTTGTAGCGGTCAGAAGGAAGTGGCTTAGTCTCTGCTCTTCTTGTCAGCTGCCACCTCCCACTCTGTCCTTTGCTTCCACTTCTCCAAATGCCTTGCTGTCCCTAAAAGCAAGCACATAGGCTGTTAATGTCTTCAGAGTTTTGCAGTTACTCATTATGTGAAGCTGGCAATCATTAAAAATAACAACAATGAATCTGCAAGTGAAAAGATTTCAAATCTATTACAGTCTTGGTCTTTGGTCTAAAACGACTAAGTCCCTGCCTGAGATACCAGCTGAAAGCTAGAAAGATTTCTGTTCTCAGCTTTTATGTCTTAAGAGGAGCTTTTCACTAAACCCTTCCCCCACATTCTGACCCAATCAAGGCAGATAATAGTTGCCTCTTTGCCTCAAGTGGAAATTCTACATTTTTGGAGAACAGTTACCTTGATGCACCTTCTCACTGGGACGAATGTGGTTCCCACTGGAAATCTAATGTTTATAATAATTGCCTTCTGAGACTTGATTCTTTTTTGTCTTTCAGTTTGCACAATAAAACATAATTTATGTTGACATAGTTATTTTAATTCTTCGCATTAATAATCTTACAAGAATTGTGGGGGAAACTCTTCAAAAATGGTTGGCAACGAAGATGGCAATGCCACATGAAGCAAATATACAAAAGCGCTAATGTTCTTAATCCTTTCCAAAATTGCCAAATAATACGAATTTCAAAATTCTGCTGCGAAGCTTTAAAGCTCAATCATCTTATGATGAATTGCAGAAAATATTTAACTGATTAAATCAGCTTTCTCTAGAAAATGCTGTAACACAGCTTTGGTATCCCTCCTTTTCTTCCTTGCTAACTAACTACCTCAGAGTTAGATGAAATAGGGTCCTTTAGTAAACTTCAAAAGGTAGTAAGGTAAACTTCAAAAGGTAGTAAGGTAAACTTCAAAAGGTAAGTAAAACTTCAAAAGGTAGATAATTTTATCTTACAAAAGCTTTTCCAGAAAAAGACAAAAACTTCACATTTTATGAGCTTAATATCTTGATATTAAAATTGAATAAGGACATGGGCCGGCCCCATGGCTTAGCGGTTAAGTGCGTGCACTCGCTGCTGGCGGCCCGGGTTCGGATCCCAGGCGCGCACCGACGCATCGCTTCTCCGGCCATGCTGACGCCACGTCCCACATACAGCAACTAGAAGGAGGTGCAGCTATGGTATACAACTATCTACTGGGGCTTTGGGGGAAAATAAATAAATAAATAAAATTATAAAAAAAAAATTGAATAAGGACAATATAAAAGAAAAAGGAATATAACTAGTCTTAGTCTACTTCTGAACACAAATGAGAAAATACTAAATAAAATATTAGCCAAATTCAAAATCCATTAAGAATAATACAGTATGAATTGGCAGGGATTATCTCAGGAAGGCTACAATGGTTTACTGATCAAAACTCTATCAATGTAATTCATCATAATAGTAGACAAAAAAAGAAAAACAAATTATTATCTCAATAGATATAGAAAAAGCATTTAATAAACTTATTAAAAGATAAAACAAAAGAAACACTAAGAAAACCGGGAGGAAATATGATGTCTTTAACTTAATAAAAGTATTTACTTAAAAGGCTCAGCTAGATAGTGCATATTGAAGAAATTTTGAACTCAACAAGGCAAGGATATCTTTTATCATTGCTACTATTCAATGTAGAACTGAACGTCCTAGCCAACACAATAAGACAAGAAAAATAATTAGCAATGATAAGAATTGGAACAGAAAAGATAAAATTGTCATTATTTGTAAATGATAAGATTATCTAATAGAAAACCCAAGAGAATGAACAAATTAGTGTATCTAAGTGAAATTACCAGGTACAATATAAACTTTAAAGATTAATAGCATTTTTCTACCCCTAGTCTCAACATATTGGTTCCTCTAAAAGTTGATATATAAAACTTTAAAATATATACAATCCTTATCTTTAAAAAGCAAGCAAACTCATTTTATGAGCCTAATATGACCCTAATAGTTATTTATAAACTGCAATTATGTACTTTACATATATCAAAGTGCAGAGACTAAGACCAAGACTGCTTTGGGTTCAAATCTTGATTCTGTCACTTACTACCTATGTGAACTTAGGCAAGTTACATAACCACTCTCTGCCTCATTTTTCTTGTCTGTAAAATGAGAATAATAATAATGATGATGATAATGATTACCACTTAGGATATTGCGAAGATTAAGTGATAAATACTTGGAAAACATTTGAATAATATCTACCACAAAGTTGATGTCTCATAAGAATTAGCTATTCTTATTATTATAGAACTAATGTATTAATGCATCAGGTACTATTTGTCTAGAAAGAAAAATGTTAAAATAAAATTAAAAATAAGCATATATAGAAGTACTAACATTTTCTTCTCTTCCCCAATTGGGTGTACACATTTCACATTGGAGACTGGCACCCTACCCAGTAAAAACCAACTAAAAATATAATAGAAGACAATATGCCACTCAAAATATTAACCCAAACTATGAGATAACCGGGAATTAAACCAATGAAGGAAGCACAATATCTTCATGGAGAAATTTACAAAATTTCTAAAGGTAATCAGATGAGACCTTAATAAAAGAAGGCATATTAACATTGTAAAGCTATTAATGGTTTCCCAAGTTTATCTATAAATTCAATGGATTTATAATCAATACCTCAGCAGAATTTGGGAGAGAACATGAAATATTGATTCTAAATATAACTACAAAGTGTAAACCTTCATACAAAGCTAATATAATTTTGAGAAGGAAGACTACAAGTGGGAACTCACAAGATATTAAGATGCATTATAATATCACATTAATAAAAATAGTATAGAATTGGTGCAGGAACAGGTAGATCAATGAAACAGAATAGAGAGACCAAATAGATTTATATATAAAGGATGACTTTGCATATAATATATAACAATGACAGCATCATAGATAAATGCCCTAAATGTAAACATAAATGTTTTAGTCAAATTTCCCCAGGTTAGGCTGCATAAAAAGCCATCCAAAAGTCTCAGTGGCTTCCAACAACAAACATTTTATTTCTCACTCACAGGTTTATGACCAGATAAGAGAACTCAGATTCAATTGACCAAAGGTAGTCCAATGGCTATAGCCCTGACTATGGTGTGGTGTCATCTATTCCTCTATAGGAACACATGGCAAGGATGGGGTTAATAATACTGCTGTGAGGAAGTGTATGCATAATTGGGAATAACAATCAGTCTATCATAATGAAACTATAGATAAAGTTAATAGAAAAAAATGTAGGAAGATATTTTATGACATTGAGATGACCTTGGATTTGGGGGAGACGTACAAATCATAATGTAAAATACTGATAAATTTGAATAAATCAAAAGTAAAACTTTCTATTCAAGATGGAAAAAGTTAGCTGATGTATGATGATTGGGAGAAGAAATTCATTATATAGGGATTATTTTCTGGAATATAACAAGAATTCATACAAATCACTGGATTATAAACTTCAAGAGAACAGGAATTTTTTTGTTTGTTTTCTGCCTTAATGACTGCGATATCTCCAGTGTTCAGATAAAGTGCCTGCCAATATTCACACCTCCTTACTGTTTATTCTGCCTCAAGATTTGCTTCCCATCTATCCCATTCTCCAAAACAGATATATTAATTTCCTATTGCTGCTATAACACATCACCACACATTTAGTGACTTAAAACAACACAAATTTATTCTCTAACTGTTCTGAAGTTCAAGAGCCCAAAATCCGCCTTATGGGCCTGAAGTCAAGGTGTTAGCAGGACCGGTTCTAGGGGAGAATCCATTTCCTTGTCCCTTCTAGTTTCTGGAGGCCGCCTACATTCCTTGGCTCATGGCTCCTTCTTCAAAGTCATCAATGTAGCATCATCCCATCTCCTTCATTGACTCTGCATCTCTCCTCACATTACCTTTTCTGTCTCTGGCCCTCCTGCCTCCCTCTTATCAGGACCATTGTGATTATTTGGCCCACCCAGATAATCCAGGTATAATCTCCTCATCTCACAATCCTTAATTTAATCACCCACAAAGTGTCTTTCCATATAAGGTTACATATCCACAAGTTCCAGGGATTAGAACGTGAACATGTTGGGGGGCCACTAGTCAGCCTATTCACACCAGGGTTTCTCAATATTTGCACTATTGATACCTTTGGCTGGGCAATTCTTTGTTGTGGTGGCTTGTCCTACACATGGTAAGCTATTTAGTAGCATCCCTGCCTTCTGCCCATTAGATGGCAGTAGCTCCCCCTTCCCCCTAGTTGTGACCAAACGTCACTGGAAGGGCAAAATTGTCCTGGTTGAAAACCACTGCTTCATGCTGTTCTGGGGATCATTTAATAAAGCAAATCTAATCATATCAGAGGCTGGCCCCATGGCGTAGTGGTTAACCTCGGCACTCTCTGCTTCCGAGGCCCAGGTTCATGGGTTCAGATCTCAGATGCAGACCTACACCATTCATCAACTATGCTGTGACAGCAACCCACATACAAAATAGAGGAAGACTGGCACAGATGTTAGCTCAGGGCCAATCTTCCTCAGCCAAAAAAAAAATATATATATATATATATACATAAAATCATGTCACGCTCCTGCATAGACTTCTTTATTTATTCCCCCATTACTTTCAACACAATATCCATACTTCTTAGCGTATCATCTTAGATTTTTCATAATCTGGCTTTGCTGACTTCTCTTGGCCCCATCTGCCCTCACTTCCTATCCCCTTTCGCTCCATATTTTCTTGCAGTTGCCCAGAATATGAAGTTCTCTCACACCTCCTGGAAAGAACCCCTCACAAAGAGATTATGTTGGCTCTTTTGTAAGTGTTTAATAACTACTTAGTTATTATTGTCTCCAAAATTAAGTTCATGCTCAGAAACTACCTTTATGTACTTAATATGATTAAATTAAAAAATAAATTAGCAGGGCCAACCCTGTGGCCTAGGGGTTAAGTTCAGCACACTCTGCTTTGGTGGTTCAGGTTCAGTTCCTGAGTGCGGACCTACACCACTTGTTGACGGCCATTCTGTGGTGGTGATCCACATACAAAATAGAGGAAGATTGGCACAGGTGTTAGCTCAGGGTGAATCTTCCTCAGCAAAAAATAAATTAGCAAAATCCCTTCCACAGAGAAATTGGCAAAACATAAGCTAGAATTAAAGCATTATAATCCTAGATTTCCCCGCACTATGAAAAGGCTGGGTATATCAGAGCAGTTTTGCATATCAGCTGGGGGGCCATGGCTGATTCTGCAATTTAGATTGTGACTTTGTAGGCAGAAAACCATCACCTGGCACTTCCAGCCTTCACAATGAAACTACATCCATTGCTTTCCAAAGTCTCAACATTTGGTACAGGCTTCAAACAATAAAAGTGTCAAAATGGTTTCTGTTGCTGTGCATTTTATTATTCTTCTGGTAGTCTAATGTTAAAAGTTTCTCTTAATGCGTAGAAACTAGAGACTCTTTAGTAAATACCAGCGAAAACACCTGCACGTAATGTTCACTAATGACTGTTTCTTCTATCCAGAGCTCAAATTAAGAGGATGTTGAGAGAGGATGGATGCTATTTCTCTACTTTTTAAGTACATTCACATAATTTATGTAAAAAACAGAAATTAAAGAAATTTCTCCCATGCCACATTTTTATCACTTCAGCTAAAAATCTGCCCACAGACCTTGTAAGCAAAAGGGTAAAAACAAAGCTTCATTATCCAAAATATGTCAAAACTTAATATGCCAAAGGAAGCTTTGGAGACTGTCTTTAATTCCCATATAAGGCTGACTAAAAGGTTGCTTTTCCTCTAAATCACCATTTCTTGAGCTGTTACTAAAAACATTTGGTTGGGGGCCAGTGTAATACAACTGGTGTTGCTGAAAATATTTGGCTAAGACCATGGCTTGCCTGGTTGAATCTCAACTCTGTGACCTTGAGCAAGTTACCTAACCTCTCTGTGCCCCAGTTCCTTCCTTTGTAAAATGAAGACAAGAATAGTACTAACCTCAGGGGATTATTGTGAAGATTAAAAGAGTCTGTATTTGCAAAGCACTTTGAACATTGCCTGGCACACAGAAGCACTAAATAAGTATCTGGGATTATTATTAGCAAAAACAGAAATTTTGAAATAAGGACTCGTCAAAGTATTACAAACTCAGGCTTGTGTAAGAAACTCTATCCAGGGGCCAGCCCAGTGGTGTAGTGGTCAATTTTGCATGCTCTGCTTCGGCAGCCCAGGGTTCCCAGGTTTGGATCCCAGGTACTGACCTACATACCACTTATCAAGCCATGCTATGGCAGACATCCCACATATAAAATAGAGGAAGATGGGCACATGTGTTAGCTCAGGGACAATCTTCCTCAGCAAAAGAGGAGGATTGGCAACGGATGTTAGCTCAGGGACGATCTTCCTCACACACATAAAAGAAACTCTATCCACCTACTATTAGCAACTGCGATCCATCCATTTCTTAACAAATAAGCAAATAAGGGATCTAGATTGCAGAGCAGATTCCTCTCCACAGTTTGAATGCAGTTCTGGATTTCAGTTTTAGTAAGTATCACGAATTTGTGGGCTTGGGGGTCCCCACACCTGCTCAAAAGTTTCATTGGCTACCTATTATCCTAGGAAAATGAATTCTACTCATCCTTATCCTCGGTTCTCCGCAATATGGTCCCTAGGAATCTCTCCCATGTTAGCTACCACTACTCTCCTACCTGGCACAAATACATCACATATTTTCCTGTATTCATCTTGCTTAGAATTCCCTTAATTGACCTTTCTACTGGCCTAGGGCCCCCACTTCTTAAAGGATCTGCTCAGTTCCCATCTTTTCTGTGAGCATGTCTTAGAATATATTGCTTCTGAGTGATGTGTTCCTTCAATGAATTCCCATAGTATGTATATCATTTTTTTCTGCATAGCATGAGATCTCTTTTCCTTTTGTTACATTTTTTTAATGCCAGTATCTCTAACTACGTTGTAATTTTTTGTGTGCAAAGGCTCCTCTACGCCCCTTTGTACCTCAGAGCCTGGCTCTGTACCTCACACAGAGCAAGTGTTAAGTAAGTTTTTCTTAATGAAAATCTTTGGAAGTAAAATTCATGTTTATTTTTTGTTCCCATCCATCTCCTTCTGGCAATTTCTTACCCCTTTCAACATTTGTTCCACTAGTGCTATGTACCTATATGCTATATATTGGCTACTTGAGGTCCTGAAGAAAGCTATCTATTCCAATGTTTTAGACATTTTTATTTCATCCACACTTACTTGTGTTGTTAGTGAAAAAAATACTGGTCTAGGAGTCAGAAAATTTGGGTTCAATTTCTGTGTTTTTGTTGGTCCCTACATGTAATCATGGAAAATCCGAACTGGTCTGAAACTCAATTTTGTCATCTATAAAATACTGATGATATTTTCTATCCTGACTTATTGTGAAGATAAATACATGTAAATTAATGGACACAAATGACTGCATATATGGTTGGTCTGATTTCCTCAGGAATACATCAAAGTGACTGGCTTGTTGATCTAATGAAGTATGCCACATTGTAACTTAATGTATTACCTATTTCTGTTAACATTTATTTTAGAAGGGACTTCAGAAAACATAAAGTCTCAACTCATAAGAATGACACTAAAAAGATGAGCAAAGGTATTTGGGGACAAAAAGTTCCAGTTTTTTCAATCTTAAGCTAATAATCAGGATTCAAATCAACAAATATTCGTTGAATGTCTATTATGTGCAAAAGAGCATCCTGAGTGCTGTGGAAAGTATAAAGGTGAACAGAACAATCAATCTTCTGTCTTCAAGGAATGAGAGTCGAGTCTAGTAGGAGACCAGTATGTAGCCAATTAATTCTAACAAGCTAGGTTTGGTAAAATTTATGGAAGAACCAACTTCAGAAGATAAGAGATTAATTCAGACTGTATCTGGAAGGTTTCTTAGAGGCTATGCATTCAATTAAGACTTAAAAGTTGGGAGAATTTCAATAAATTGGGATGAAGAGAAGGTTTTAAGAAGGTGAGAATAACAGCATGAGCTGAGACAAAAATAAAGAGCATATTCTGGGACCGCAAATAGAATTTATCTTAATTCCTTGAATTTGTAGAGTGTTTTATAGCTTTCAAAGTGCTTTCACATATGTTGCATTATTTAGGAATTAGAGCAATCATGTGGAGGTTTATAGGAAAGGTGTATTTTATTTTACACATGAAGAAAGTGAGTTTTAGAGAAAACAAATGCTTTTTATAAGGTTATCAATTAATAAATAGTGCTTAAGAAGAAATCATGCTTAAGAAGATTACTCTGATAACAGTGTGAAGGGGAAAGTGCAGGGAGGATGGGAGTTAGGAAGTTACTGACATAGTCTAGGTGAAAAGAACCAAGAGTCTGCTCCAGAGTGGGTTTGCTTGCATGGTGAGGTGACTCTTTATAGACACTAGATGCACAATGCGTGAGATTTTGCTCTTAATTGGCTGTAAGGAAGGATAACAAAGAGAAGTATCAAAAGACTCGGAGGCTAGTCACATATAAACAAAATCTGGCTTGGCCTTGAGGGGGGCACATCAATGAAGTCTGTTAATGTCTTCAGTGTTACTCCCCAGCTCTTATTCAGCTCTCTGGGGAATGGTAAACCTAATTCTAATTAAAGATTATATTTGATCCAAATGTGTACCAGTACACAACACCTAAAGAGAAATGAGAAGTCCATGATGAATCAATTAGATTAATGATGACAGTGATGGTTTTAAAATATGTTCACAAATTATTTGATACTCCTTCTTTCAAGAGATAAAGCTTAATTCCCCACCACTAGCCCCTTATGGGCTGTACTGAATGACTGGATTCTAATGAATGGACATAGTGAAGGAGTGGGTATGTCACTTCAGAGACCAGGTAATAAAGGGCATCACGGTTTTCTCCTTGCCTTCTCTCTTGGATCACAAACTCTGGGGGAAGCCAGCTGCCATGTCACGAGAACAGCCAAGCAACCCCATGGAGAGACCCACAAGATGAGAACCCGAGGCCTCCCGCCAACAGCTATGCAAGTGAGCCATCTCAGAAGTGGATCTTCTAGCTACAATCAGCCTTTAGCTGTCTGCAGCCCTGGCCAATATTCTGACTGCAACCACTTCAGAAACGCTGAGCCACAACCACCCAGCCAGACTGCTGCCAAATTCGTGACCTGCAGAATCTTGGAAATAACAAATGGGATAATTTGTTAGGTAGCAATAAATAATTAATAAAAAGGTAAAAGTGAATAAGGCGTATAGGACCCTCTTCCATCAAAGGGCAGAGATTATGACTGAATTTGACAGAATTCTTTCTTGAATATTTAGTAACTTGGGTAAACAACAATTAAACAAGAAAAGTACAAAGTACTTTGTACTTTGTAAAAGTATTTTGTAAAGTACAAGGATTCCTAAAGGTGATCCAGCTAACTTTTGACCACTAATCTCTCCCCACAAAGAGAAAAATTTAACACTTTTCAAGTTTTTGAAATCAAGTCTTTAGTATATTCTAATTCAAGTCTCTAGTATATATACTCTAATATATATATACATATATTCTAATATATATATATTTTCTGGTTTCACTACAGCACAGTGTAGTTAAGCTTATTAAATCACTTATAAACTGACATTCTGTTTTAATGTGGTATATTTTAATTTTCAAAAAAGAATAGATTTTTCATTATTTACAAAATTATATGGAATCACTAGCTTCATATATTTGTATATATACATCTTTGCATAAATTTGAAAAGCTATACATTGCCCTCAAATTTATATAGAGCCCTGCCTTTTACAAAGTAATTTCAAATAGCATTCATCTCTGGGCATCCCATAACAGAATGGCTGCAGGAATTTGGGTGGGACTTCCTTAGTTCAGCTGTATAAAAATGAAGGGGTTTTTAATACAGACACTAAAATATATTTGGCTATCAAGCAACATTTTCTAAGACATGCTAAACCTATAGGAGTAAAAAATAAAAGCTGCTTGTTCTAAAAACCCTCCTCTGTGCCTCTCCTCCCACTCACGTCCAAATAGGGCATACAAAAACCAGAAGCCCGCCAGACTGCCTGCGACAACCTGGGACTTTAGGCCAGAATAAGAGGACAAGGTCACAGATGTGCGTGTACTGAGTAACTCAAGGACAAAGGCAAAACTTCAAAGCAAAGAAAAGAAAGTTGGCACTTCTGAGATCCCAGCTGCCTCTGCTCTTACAGTTTAGCCAGGTTAGGTGAGTTCCACTACCCCTGGGCTGGCGTTTTGTCCATTGTAATCCGGTATCCGGACCCTAAGGGGTGAACCACTGCGCTTGCGCCGCAGGGCCCGGCCCGCGCAGGCGGGGGAGGCTGACGGGGCGTGGCGTGGGCGTGGCGTGGGCGTGGCCGGGCGCGCGGGAGATTTGAACTTCCCTTCCGCGGAGTTAAGGACCCGCGCAGAGAGTAGATTGCACAGCAGGTTTCTGGTCAGGGCCCTGCAACTAGTGGGCCACAGTGCCGGCTCGGGAGATGGTGGAGGGACCAGGCTGTACGCTAAATGGAGAGAAAATTCGGGCGCGCGTGCGCCCGGGCCAGGCGGTGACGGACGTGCGGGGAAGCGCTCTGCAGAGCCTGGGGGACCCCGGCCGGGGGGCAGCCTCGGTAGCTGTGGTCCCTTCCCAGGTGAGCAGTTCCTTTCACTTGCTATGGGGCCAGCAAGGGAAAATGGAATGAAGACCTCATCAGGTTTCCGGGGTCCAAAGTGTCATCTCTTTGCTCTGGTCCACTCTCCCTGGGGCGCCGCGTTTCCCAAAGTTCATCTTTACTGGAGGGAGAAGGCCTGCTAGTGCGCCTGCGTAGTAGGGAACTACTGTAGCGCTGGCTAAGGCTGCCAGAGACATGCCCAGATGGGAATTGAAGGAAAGTGTTATTCCATGTCACCTGGCTTGACTTACTTACAACCCACCAAAAGATGGTTTCCTTATGTCTATAGCGGCATTTTCTGCTGTTAATATTATCAGATCTCTGCAACCTCTGACTTTGTTTCCTTCACATTTTTAGGACATTAAGCCTTTAGCGTAAAATTCTAGCTTCTCGCTCGCCTAATATTCTGCAATTGAAAAGTGTATCACAACCAGTATATAATTCTAAAATTGCGTGTAGAAAATTTAGCACTAACCTTCCCACTCAACTTAATGTTGCCATCTAATGAAGGGGCAGTGAGACCCAGTTCTGATTCCCTTAAGTGAATTTATTTCTTTTTAAAGTAAGTTGTAGCACAGCTTCTTGCCACTCAGGCATTCATTGCAGATGGTGTGATATTCATTTGGTAAGAATTTAGAACTTGGACTAAAAATATTCTGCTTAAGCTATCATGCTTTAAAAGCCCTTTAGATGTATGGATGATTGTATGTCATGGATGCGTGCAATATTGTGCTGTATTTTAATTTCTCCTGCAAAGCTTTGTCATAGCCTTTGGTCCTGGAAGAAAAAGTTGCCTGCTATGAAATCAGCATATGCTTACAACTTGGAAGAAATGAAATTCTAAGTCTGAGAAAATACATTTTCAAACTTGGAAAAAGAATAAGTTTTACATCTCCTTCCAATTGCCCTTGTATTTTATTTATTTTGACTTTATGTATCAGTGAGTACTCTGTATTCTCTTATTATAATATTTCTCAAAATCATTTCAGGCTACCACAGAGATGGATCTTGAGTGGTCTGTTAAGAATATTAATGTTTAGGGGCCGGCCTGGTGGCGTAGTGGTTAAGTTCATGCACTCCGCTCCAGGGACCCAGGGTTCGCAGGTTCGGATCCTAGGCGCAGACCTATGCACCGCATACCAAGCCATGCTGTGGCAGGCATCTCACATAAAATAGAGGAAGATGGGCATGGATGTTAGCCCAGGGCCAATCTTCCTCAGCAAAAAGAGGAGGATTGGCAACGGATGTTAGCTCAGGACTAGTCTTCCTCACCAAAAAAAAAATATATATATATTAATGTTTATAAAAATCACTAATTCAACAAAATTTTGAATACTCAAGGCACCTGGGGAACAAAAGCTAATGCTTCCCCTCGTGGAGCCTGTGCTTTAGTTGGGAAGATACACAAACATTCATTAAATAAGAACATAACAAAATATAAATTGATAAGTTCTCTGAAGGAGAGATACAAGGTTCTATAAGGACTTATAGGAAGGTCAGGGAAGGCTTTGCTGGGAAAGTAACAATTAAGGAATAGTGGGGGTCTCTGAAGTGTGGTAAGATCCGTTTACACTTTGAAAAGATCACTCTACCTTGAAAAGGAAAAATAAAAGACTGGAGGAAAGCCAGAGTAGACACTGCTCCCTCAGTTAGGGGGTGACTGCAGGAATCCAGAGGGGGGGTGGCTGGAGCTTGGACCAGAGTGCTGGTGGTGGAGATGAGGAGAAGGAAACAGCATCGCTATTTCAGAAGTAAAAGCAGTAGGACTTGGCAATGCATATGACATGAGTATGTTTATGGATATCATAATTTACATCAGTCAGCAATAATGTATTCTGTGTTGGGTTTTATGCCAGCTCCTGGGGATACAGAGATGAATAAGATAAAATTCGTGCTGTGAGAATCCAACTTAATGTTTTAAATAGATACACCTCACTGGTATTTAGGCCAAAATAGCATGAACATTTCCTTTAAGTTGTGATTATCTCTAGTGGCAAGGCATCAAGTGCCTTTGAAGAACTTCTACGTTTCATTTAGTTGTGAGAAATAATAACCGTATGATAAAGGATTAACTTGATTCTACAGAGGAGGAATGTGAGGCTCAGAATGAGTTTAAATAAGTTGCCCATGATACATGACTAGTAAGGGGTTGAATCTCCAAAGCCTGCAGTCTTAGCCATAGCTCCTCTTGGTTATAAAAGATTCAGTAGGCAAGCGGCTCGTTCAATGGCAGGAACACCATACCGCTCAGTATGTAGTAGTGATTATTTATTAACTAGGGAAGTGAGACCTTGTCTTTTTGGCTATTTGCCACCATTTTTAGTTTTGTTCAATTTAGTCAATTCTCTTACCTCCTCTGATAATTCTCTTCTAATGGCTTCCATTCCCATGTTCAGATTGCACAAAAGAGTGCAGCCTGATAATATAATACAAATGCTTCGTTAATGGTTGGGCAATTATTATTAACATTACTTGGAAGCAATACTAAGTAAGCTGTACCCCTTAAATAAAAAGCCTTGCACTTAAAGCTATTATGTTTGATACCTTGACAGAAAGAGGTATTAAAAATTGGAATAGGTCTTTGTGATTAGGATCAGGAATGTGCTTCTATGGGAACTGGGTTTGAAAATCAATATGGAATTAATAATCTCTTTGTGGTTTCTGGGAAAGTTCTAAATATTTTGCCATGGCTTCCCCTTCTGGGCCTTTGATCTAAAAAAATAATAATCTTTGTAAACATGAAGGGTCTTTTGCATTTTAGAGAGTTGTTGGATCCATGGTAAATTTCATCAAAACATGGTGGGTTGTCACAGACCTCTGGCATGATCGATCCCATGTTTCCTAGGCATTTATGCCAGAGAGTTAAAGCTATTTAAATGATTCTGCTTCTGGCTTGAAATTGTTAGTTTTCACAAGACAGCATCTAAAAATAAGGTAATAACTTCATACTGTGTTCTTCACATTGCAGTAAACATGGAAAAATACAAAAGTGAGTTAAAGAAATATTAATTGGGCATTGAAAAGAAATGATTTAAACTTCAGATAATCATTGTTCTGAAGAAGCAACCAAAAACACCTCACCTGTGTCGCTGCTGCCATAATAAACCGGTTACTCTGTCATATACTCTTCCTCTTTGCTCCCGTTTGAAGTTCATTGAGAACATACCTTAATGCATATCTCCTTGTGACAACTGTTCCTCATTTTGAAGAAAGCCCAGCCATAGAAGACTCCAGCATCTGCTAGTCATGTATGCACTGTATTATTTCTCTGAGTTTTGATCCACTGTCCTGTCATCATAAAATTATGCAACAGTGTAAGCACATTGCATAAAACTCTGCAGGAGCTTGTGAAACCTTATGGTAAGAAACAATATTGGAATATAAATGAACATGTCTGGTTAATGAGCTGTGAAGAGTCAATCCTCCGATTTTAATTGTTGAGTGGATACAATATTTTAGGGGAATCGATATGTAATCTGCATATGTTTTCAATCTCCCGTCACAAAACAGGATATGAAACAGTTTATCTGCATTCATTTCATTTGAAACATGGTCCTCTGGTTATTCCATCACTCCTTAAGATTTAATACATGTGTTTCATATGCTAGCTACTCTTATTCATCTTCCTACGTCCTTCACAGTGTCATGAACAGAGTAGGCACTTAATAAATGTTTGAATGGATGGAGAAGAGCAAAGTTTTGAATAGTGCAAAATGATTATGGATTTAAAAAAGAATTCAGTTTGGAATCTTTCATTATGAGTATGTCTATTTTGTTATCTGGCTTATATGGAAATTCCTACCTCAAGAAAAGAATGAAGCTACAAAGTAAAAGTTTCCTCCTTCTGTCCACTTCTTCCCCTTCAGAGCTCATTTTATTGCCATTATATGAAGGAATCAGCTGTCCCCAGAAATTCATTTTCCCACTAAGTGAAGCTTATTCCTTTAAATCCAAAGAGGTTTTAAAATTTTATAGAACGTGCATTAAATACATCCTTACCTTCTTGAATGGATGCTGATAATGGTTTCACCTTAATGACACAGGATCATTATGATCAGCATTCAGCCCTATATGGAATCATGGAACAAGGGATAACAGAGAACAAGTAACAGTCTTAAAGATGAGAAAACTAAGGGAGGTGATTTTCCATGGCCATTGTAGCTTTTAATCCAACACTGAAGTATTTGGTACGATGGAGAGAAAAGAACATCTGATCATCTTGATTTTGTATTCCAGCTTCTTTGTCACTTTCTTATCTGGAGATGCTCATACTCACATCTTGGATTATTAGGTCAGGATTAGATTAGAGGACATAAAACTCTTAGCTTAGTGCCTAGCAAAGTAAATGTCCTGATAATTGTTCCTTTTTCTCCCAGATCAGGGCTTTCTCACCAGACCCACTTATCTGAGGAACACCCTATTCCCTCATGAAAGGTTTGTCATCATTCGGTTCTCTCAAATTATGTACAAAGCATTTAGCCTCTGAGTAAGCACTTGAAGGCTCTGCTCTTACAAAATTGTAGAATATGTTTTGATGTACAGACCTAAAGACCTCTATTTTGGTGCTTAGAGACCATTTTAAAATTAGGTTCTTTGATGGTTTAAATTGGTAGATAAGTGACCTCTGATTAAGAAAAGTGTTGTATCGGGGGAAAAAAAAAACGTGGGAACAAAAGAGGAGAGACTGTGACAGTAAGTATGGTGTTTTTTTTCCCTGTGGGGAAAATATGTAATTGCACTAGAGTTGAAATATTTATCTATGGAAAAGTCTTATTCTGTTCTGAAAAGTTCATCTTCCTGTTCACCCATGGAGAGGCAGAATAAATGGTAATCGACACAATAAATCATGAGCTGTCTCTGAAGATGTATGTTGTTTTGACGATTTCATATTATTAAGCATCTTGAAAATGGGAAGGTGAACCCTTCTCAATCATACTTAAAATTGTGGCAAAGGAGATTTTCATCTCTATTTCAGGAAGAAAAAAAACAATGAAATGTTCAGACAATACAGTAACAGGATTATAAGGGTCAACACAAGAAAGTCAAGTATATATTGGGCAATTGTGTATAGTTATAGCAAAGGTAATAGGCTTGTGGAAATTAACTTTTGAATTTGTCTGGGCAGCTGAAGCTTATACAAAGAGGTGATAACCCCAGATTCTCTAGTAGGACAAATGAATATCTTGTCAATCTTAGGTTGATTGCAAAAGCCTTGCCCAGTTTGTACGCAGTAGCTCTCAAAATAGGTAGAACAAACCATCCCCGGTATCCAGAATTTCCCCCTGAAATGGAGTCTTAAAAAACAGTTAAAAATATATGCAGGTGCTTCAGGATGTCAATCATAATTTGAAATTTTTATTTTGTCCCGAGTATATTACCCAGAGCTGATTATTTTAGAAATGATCGTGTACTGGGAATCAAGTGACTTGGATTAAGTGCCCGCGTGATAGACAACTGAATCAGAAGATCTTTATGTATCATTTCCTTCAAAACCCAAAGGAAGTATTAGAATAGATGTTTGTAAAGCAACCATTTAAATGCTAAGTAAACATTTCCAATGAAAACCAGGGCGCACTAGGACCGGTTGCTGAAAATACACAGTCCCTTCCTAAGTCCCTTCCTAAGCCTTTCTGTAAAGTTCTTTTTACTTTATGGGAAATTCTGGTGAATACAGTATTTACTTCCATCTAGCTTTTGGTAGTCATACGAATTTGGTTCTCTTATATTTAAACCTCACTCCATTGCAGACAATTAGAAAATAAGAGACGGGATGTTAATAATTTTAAAATGAGATGAAATAAGTAGACGTTTTTGCGAAGAAATCTTGGGAAAGGTAAAGCAAGATGGAGGTGGTGGGTGGGAGACAGTGCGCCTGTATCTTAAAGCCACTCAGTTTTAGGAGGGAAAGGAGGAGGGATCTGATTAATCCCACAGGCGTGACTGAACTGCAGGCATGGTGTGAGGCTCGCAGGAATGTTAGTTCAACACCATAGTTACTGTCCCCAAGGAGCTTATAGACAAATAGGGAGAAACACAAGTCACAGGCAAATAGCCATTCAGTAAGGTAAGTACCATGACAGTGACGATGACTATGCTAGGATTGTCAGGTAGAAAGCCTCGAGATTATTGTGCTTCCCAGGTGGGGAAATTCTGGTACCAGAAAGAATTACGAACTATATCTACGAGCAAGGAAGAGGTTATACAAACATTTCATTTTAATTCCCAAACACCTCACCAAGTATTAAAAAACTCATTCTTAAACATATTCAAGCCAAGGTCAGATGGCATCTGTAGCTGAAAGAGTTTCTGCTACACTGAAGTCACTGGGCGGTGTCAGGTCTGTATGTTTCCACAGTGGCTGTTTCTCTACCTATGATCGTTTGTCCACTTGCTCTTCTGCTGACATCTCTGCTGTAATATTCATCTTATTCAGGCTGTAAACAACTTTTTACAATATTTATACAACCTTTAATTTCATGACTGTTTTCAACATTTCTTTTTTTGATGTCATATTGCATGTTATTTTTAATTATGGAGAATCGGGTAAAACGTCAGTAAAATAAGTAAGACATATTACACCTTTAAGGATTTGGTTTGTGGTTCTCTCTGAGGCTCTGTCAGCCAGGACAATCTATGTCGCTTTTCATTGACAGCTGTGTGAAGAGATTTAATGATCTCATGCATTTTAAGTATCTTGGTCTTTGTATTTTTTGATTCATCCTCCTATGCTCCTGTGCACAGAATTTATTTACAGGGACACATACTCCTCTTTGTCTTGTTAATAAGTGGTCCAGAAACCATAAAGTTTTGGAGGGCCATCCACTGAGACTTTGCTAAATAGCCAAATTTCCCATGGTTAGACCTATTCGACATTCTAAAATCTCTGATAGTTGATGGTAATTTGGAGAGAATATAGACGTCTGCTCCAGGACAAGCAGTGGATGTCTAGAGGGATTAATCCCAGATATAACAACTTGATTTATATATATATATATATATATATATATATATATATATATATATTTTTTTTTTTTTTGGTGGGGTTTTTTTGGTGAGGAAGATTGGCCCTGAGCTAACATCTGCTGCCAATCCTCCGTTTTTTGCTTGAGGAAGATTGTCGCTGAACTAACATCTGTGCCAGTCTTCCTCTGCTTTATATATTGGACGCTGCCACAGCATGGCTAGATGAGCGGTGCATAAGTGTGTGCCCGGTATCCGAACCCGTGAACCTCGGGCCGTGGAAGTGGAGCACACACACTTGACTGCTACGGCCCCATAACAACTTTTTTTTAACCTACCCATCATCATTGGTTATAGAGGCCTTTTCAGCTGTGGTGTCCGTAAGCTATATATGGACCCAGATTCCCCTCACTGTAGGTTCTTCAATCCTGAGGCAGGACCTTATAGACCCATTTAGTATATAGTTAGGAATTCCCTGGGGGGAAATCTAGGATAGGAATCAGGATAAGCTAGGTTTGAATTTCTTCCTGATAGACAATATTAGGAGCCCTGGGCATTTAACTACTTGGGCAAGAAAAGGTACAGGTTTTCATTAAGAACCTGTATTTTTACCATGTTTTTACTGTTTCTTTCAATTAATCTCTTCTGAAATGTGAGTCATATATTTAAGAATATATGTTTAAGAATGAGTGGCACAAAAAAATTTGATCTGAATTCTACTCTTAAATATTTTGTTTAGCCAATTATAACAAAACCCAATGATGTATTACTGCTGAATTCAATTTGGATGTTTTGATAATGGGGCAGCTTTAGATGGTCCAGTCTGGTCCTTGAACAGTGAGCAGTAGTCCTTACAGAGTGGAAAACTTCCCCAGAAAATGATCTGGGTTTTCAGAACACATAGAATAAAATAAAAAATCAGGGAAAATTATGATCCTAGTAAGCACAAGATTATATAGGCAAATACAAACAGGGGAACTTCCTTTCAATAAGATTAACACCATCAACTGATGAGCATTTAGTTGATGTAAGTAATTAAGGATCTCTAATGTGGTCCCATACAATGAGATTTCATGAATTTTTTTCCTAGATGTCTGTAGGATGGAACCAGTGACACCATTTCCATGAGGCCATTGGCTTCTATCTGTGAAGGATGAGACTGGAGATATCATGTTAAAATATGGCAAAATTGAGCAATATTATTATATGCTACATATAACCTTAGAGGATCTAGGGTTCATGTGGCCTACCTTTCTCTCAGTTGATGACCTTGATTGCTATTTTACTGAGAAAATTTATCAACCACAAGACAATTTGCACAACCATATCTACCTACCTACCAGCATCTGTGCCCATGTAATCTACCTTCTTTCCTGATAGTATAGATGAACTGTCCATGTTCCTATCAAGACCAGCAGACCACATGTGTCCTTGAACATCTCTTCTTGCCTAGCTGTTCTGTCTCCTGCATGATTATCTTTTCCTCTCTACTGACTCTTTCCCATCAACATACAAACATATCCCATCTTAAAACAAAACAAAACACTCTAGACTCTACTTCCTCTCAGCTGTCGCTGCATTTCTGTGTTGCCCTGTACAGCATTGTATATTCACATCGCCTCACTACCTCTAATTCCACTCCGCTGGTTGCCTCTTAACCCACTCCAGCTAGGCTTTTGCCTCCTATCACTTCTGCAAACCTCTTGTCACTAATCACCCCTCCATGGCTAAATCCAATGGTCAGGTTCATCTTCCTTGATGCATTAGCAGTACTTGCACGTCTCTTCCTTGTTTTGCTCCTACCTTGCCGGCTACCTTCTCAGTCTCCTTTGCTGGTTCCTCCTCTTCTTCTCCCTGACGTCATACCATCCCTTTCCTCCTCTTATCCCCAACATCATAACTTTGGGGTGGCCTAGACCTCAGTTCTTGGGTCCCTACTCTTTATCTGTGCTCACTCTCTTGCTCATCTCATCCTGTTTCAAAGCTTTAGAAGAAATTTGAATGCTGATCACTAAACAAATTCACATCTCCAGCCTAGACCTCTCCTCTGAACTCTGGACTCATATCCAACTGTGTACTCAACATCTCCACTTACACGTCTAAGAGACATCTCAAGCTTCACTGGTCCAAAGCCGAATCCCTGATCTTCCTCTCCATCCTATTCTACCCAAATCATCTTCTTCTCAGTTGATAGCACTACTGTCTTTCCAATTGTTCAGGCCCAAAACCTCCCATATTCAATACACCAGCAAATCCCCTTTGTTCCACCTTCAGAATACATTCAAAAATCTGACCACTTCTCACCACCCGGGCTGCTACAATATTGGCCCAGAGCTCCTTCATCTCTTGTCTGGATCGTTGCAGTGGTCTGCTAAGTACCTTCCCTGATTCCACCCCTGCTCCCCTTAGCCAGAATTCTACCCAGCAGCCAGAGAGAGCATTTAAAAAAGTAATGTAGTTCATATCTTTCCGCTACCTCATTTGTGTCAAAGAAAAAGCCAGTCCTTAGAGTGGACCTTGTGGACCTCGTGGGCCACACGATCTGATTCTTATCTTGTCAGACCTCATATTTCTACCATCTTCCCCTGTTCTCTGTGCTCTAGCCATCCTGTCTGTGTGGCACAGGGCCTTTGCACTGCCGTTTCTTTTGCCTGGATCCTGGCTCACTCACAACTCCTTTAAGACTTGCTCCAGTATCATTTTCCCAATGAGATTATGACTGCCCCATTTAAAATTGCAACCTGTGACTCCCTCACCTAATCTTGATCTCTTTTTCATCACAATTTCTTTTCAAAATTTTCTAATATACTGTTATTCTGTTTATTGTTTACTATCACTCCCCAGTAGAATGTAAACTCCGTGAAGGCAGGAGGTCTTTCATTATTTTTTTCACTGATAAATCCCCAGCATCTAGATCAAGGCCTAATACCTAGTGGAAGGTCAATAAACTTTTCTAAAATGAGCAAATCCAAGTAGACAGCCATGAATGTTGAATTTTTAATGTGGAGGAGTGTCTTTCCACATGTCGCATGCCACCTTTGTTGTCAGAGGATGTCAGAGTTTTAGACACAGCCAGGTGAATAACATGAACTATGGTAGCTGTTGACTGAGAGTTTTCAACTAAATGGTGTAAGTTCTTGTCAAAGCTGTTAATTTAGCAATGTGAGCAGGCTTCACATGAGACAATTGGGACTCATTTACTGTTTTATTAAGTGTGTGACAGCACTGTCTATTTCAAGGTTACCTTGTCTGCCTCTTTGTCAGGAGCCATTATAAAACGTGGAAAAGTCAGAATTAAGTAGAGGAAAGAAGGGAACAGAGAAGTAGCTGAGTGAGAGCAATTCAGTCATGTGGTTTCCCATTTTGGAAAAGAGCAAAATGGGGCAATTAGATTTAGGGTAGTACAGTGAGAAACAGTGATGTGGCAGCTGACAGAAGAATTTTTCAATTGACTGTTCAGATATTGTGTTTCAGTGTTCACTGAGTGGTCAGGCTGTGCCAAAGGATAGAATATAACATAAGAGTGGCCAAGGGTAAAAGGCAGATAATTGCCACGGGAAGAAACCAGTGTCTGGTTCCAAGTTGCTAAGAAAGGTCAACAGGCACAGTAGGTTCAAGTGGTACAGCGTCTACTTATAGCAAGAGGAGAGAGTGTGCGCAAGATCCAGCTCCTTGCAATGCTTCCATCCCCAATGGCCCCTGATCCACAGTGTGACTACACCCACCCCACTTTGTGCTCCAGTGGAAGGACGCTGAACCCTCCCCCTGGGGTCTGAAATACAAAAAGCTGGGGTGTGCCTGAGGGCCATTGATGAACACACGTGCTTAAGCAGAACATAGGAATATACATGAAGCCTGGGACAGGGAAAGATATTCCCTCCCAAGGCAATAAACCCAGCACAGGCTGAGGGCTCTTTATCTCCCAGAAAAGAAATGTTCCAGGCCCAAGTCCTATTCTTATGTGGCCACGGGGATGGAGGGGTGTGACAGACTGTGCATGAGTACCTTTCCCAACATATTGGATAGATGTTGAGTTGTAGACTTACTGGGCTGGCAGTAGCAGCAAATTGCCCCCCAAGCAAGAAGTGGGGGAAGGTACTATGGTGTCCAGGGCTGTATGTACGCAACAGGTTCAGATTCATCACCCAGCCTCTGCTGGGAACCCTAACAAGCCAGAGGACTTCAGAGGGCAAGGTTAAAACCCATTGCTAGTAAAGAATATTGGGAGAGGATAAGAGATTGTTGACTTCGGAGTGGTGGGGAAACAGGCTCTGAACTATTAATTTAGAAATGAAGATTTAAAATTTCACTAAGACATTAAATCCGAGATCCTTGAAATATAAGACCTAATCTATGTTGAGGAAAAGTTTACTCATAAGAGATCTGTATTGCTCTGTATACGTTATTTTAAGTGTCCTGGCGAGTTTATAAGAACTTTTTACCTACTAATTGGTTGTCATGGAAACCTACATTGAAAGCTACCATCTTAGTCTACACTCGGCTTGAAGTGTATGTAAGTGGCAACATAAAGTCTTTAGGCAGAAAAACATCAAGATTCTTGATGCTTCTCATTTCAGGGCTCTAACATTCTTCTGTAAAAACAAGGCCAATGTGAAAGTATATTTTCCCTCACTGAGTACTCAAGCCTGCCGGACCAGTGCTTGGTAATCAGTACTCAGCCCTCGAGTTCAGCCGAGAAAGAGAAGAGGAAGCAGAGGCAGATGTTCTGAGGACGTGGTGACATGTGTAGCTATAGTTCCTGATGCTAGGATCTCCCACAGCTTCTTTCTGTGATTTGTGCAGAACTGGAAGGCTGTCACTTTTAATGACTTCTGTGCATGTATTCACTGGTCACTCTAAGCCTGCGATTGATTCCCCAGTTCTTATTATGCAAAGGAGGGCTGTAAAGGCAGTTCCCTGAACTTCAGGCAGTTGGGAAATTCTAGCCTTGGCTGTGGTCATTACAACTGTGAATGGATTTAGTGGAAGAATAGTGTCTGTTCCTGTCTTAGTCTGCTCAGGCTGCCATAACAAAAATACTGTAGACTGGGTGGCTTAAACGACAGAAATGTATTTTCTCATAGTTCTGGAGGCTAGAAGTCCAAGATCAAGGTTCCAGCCAGTTTGGGTTCTGGTGAGAGCTCTCTTCCTGGCCTGCAGAAGTCTACTTTCTTCTCATGTGGCCTTTCCTCTGAGCATACAGGAGGGAGAGACTCTAGTGTCTCTTCTTATAAGGTTACTAATCTTATTGGATCGAGGCCCCACCCCTGTGACTTCATTAGTTTCCTGTTAAAGGCCGTATTTTCAAATGCAATCACATTGGGGGTTAGAGCTTCAGAACTTCAACATATGAATGTTGGAGGGGGCACAATTCAGTCTCTAGCTATTCTCAATCTTTTTTTAATACCTATTATCCCTTTGAACTAAATACTACAGTTGTGTCTTTTTTAACAAGGGCCAATTTAGTAAAATAAAGAATAGAGTGGACGTTATCATCGTAAATATTTAGAATGACAGATGTCTCTAAATCAGAAGTTTCAGAATCACTTAAGTGTCATTCTCCTGTAAGTGGAGGGAAAGTTGTGATTTGCTCCTAGACTGTGTCTAAAGCTGTTTTATAATTATCTCCCAGACACACCCCTTCCTCACCCCTAGCCCCCCCATCCAGATTTCATCCTGGATCTTCTGAGAATCCTTGGGTCCACTTGAGAAACAGGAAACAGTTAGAAGTATGTGAAGATATTATCTTAGATGAAGAGTTAATGTGTAAATATAATTATGGGTACCTATTGTATCTTACATAATAGTTATGCATTTATAATAGTTTTAAATTTTTTATTACATTTTGAGTGCAAATTAAATAATATTTATAAAACATATCTCAAGAATAAAAAAAAAATACAAAAAACACCAGTATATATACTATCCAGCTTGAGACAAAGAGCGTTACCAATGTCTAAACACAATCCCATCCCTTTCCCTTGCCCACAGAAGGACTGCTGTTTTATGTTCGTGATTTCCTTGATCTTCTTTACAGTGTTCAATACCTTTATCGTAATCCTAACAATATGTTGTTTGGTTTTATATCATGGTGGGGGAAAGAGTAGTGGGTTTCTTTTTCCTTCATTTTTAACATTGTGATTGGGGAGAAAGAGAGGAGCAGGCTTGTAACAGATTCCCCTACTCAGGGGAACCCCAGGCTTTATCTCTGATCCCCCACATCCTACAAGACCGTGAAAACTGGAGCTCTCGTTCCTTAGGTCCGGTAAATGCCTTTCTGATAAAAGCTGGCTTCAGGATGCTGCTTACCTTTGGGGTTCTCTCCCACTTTTACTTGTTTTTGTTTTTGTGTGGTTTTTTTTTTTTTTTTTTTTTGGTGAGGAAGATCAGCCCTAAGCTAACATCCATGCCAATCCTCCTCTTTTTGTGCTGAGGAAGACTGGCCCTGAGCTAACATCCGTGCCCATCTTCCTCCACTTTATGTGGGACACCGCCATAGCATGACCTGACAAGTGGCCGGTCAGTGCGCGTGGGATCTGAACCGGGGTGGCCAGCAGTGGTGCGCGCCCACCCAACTGCTATGCCGCAGAGCCGGCCCTGTTTTTGTTTTTTAGTTGAAGTATAATTGACATACAATAGTATATTGGTTTGGGGTGTACAACTTCATGATTTGACATTTATATACATTGTGCAATGGTCACCCCAATAAGTCTAGTTACCCTCTGTCACCATACAAAGTTAATACAATATTATAGACTATAGTCCCCATGCTGTACGTTACATCCCTGTGACTTATTTATTTTATAACTGGAAGTTTGTGCCTCTTGATCCCCTTCAGCTGTTTCGCCCACCCCACAACCCTGCTCCCATCTGGTGACCACCAATCTATTGTGTGTCCACGAGTCTGGTTTTGTTTTGTTGGTTCATTTATTTTTTTAGATTTCACATGTAAGTGAAATTATACAGTATTTGTCTTTCTCTGTCTGCTTATTTCACTTAGCATAATGCCCCCAACATTCATCCATGTCGTTGCAAATGGCAAGGGTTTCTGACCTCTTATTATTCCTTACTGGCTTATGCATTCATCACTGCAGGTCAAAATATTTTGTTTTCATATTTTATCCACCATTTTTAGCTGTCTTGATCTCAAGTCTCTTTCAGGGACCTTGGCTATACTTCTGGAAATGGAAGACTGTATCCTAGTTTTTAGTTTTAAAACATTCACGTCATTTTTCTATGCTTTCCTTTCAATGTGCAGAGCTATAAGGTCCTGGAAGAAACTCATTTTGATTGTGTGCCAAATACTTTTTTCACTTAATTTTTTTGGCCTCTCTCTTTTCAAATGACTGCATAGTAATTTGACAAAATGTATGTAAACAGCTGATTACATTACTTGACTTGTTGGAGATTATTCTTCTCATTGGGTTGCACCTGGGCGTGAAGTACTATAAATACGTTTAAGAATTAAATTATAATTTGTTTAGAGTTTTTATGTGTTTACATGTGTGTATGTATTTTCTGATAGGCTGCTGCACTGAGTAATAATAAAGATTCCAGCCAGAATTTCTTGAGACTGTTTAATGGATGCGTTTACGGTGGCGTGGAAACTTTGGGGAAGGAGCTCTTTATGTACTTTGGGCCAAAAGCTTTACGGTAAGATAAACTTGTACGATATATCTTATCTCTCTTATGTTTAAAGATGTGTAGAAGGTTCTTCTTACAGTTTGCCGGTGTCACATTTAATCAAGTAGGAAGTACCCTGTTTTTAAGAGAGCTGTAATAAAAGAGGTTGAGAGTCTATCATGGAAAGCAACAAGCAGAAGAAGAATAAATTGTGATGTCATCGTCACTTGGAGAGCTGGTCAATTTATTTCTTTTAAAAAAAGTTGATAGGCTAGCAGCCCTTCCCAAGAGATATTAGAGCAGCACAGCTTGGTTTTGCTCTTCCCCAAACTCCCTACACTGCTATTCTTCCCTCATTGTCACCAAATGTTTATGGCATTTAGTGACACCAGTTTCTTTATATTTATGACAGCTCCTAGTTTGGTTTAAAGATATCTCTAGATTTTTATGTTTTTCTTCCTTCTTTCTCCGAAGCCTTATATGGAATTGGAAACTATTTATAAAATTCAGAAACTTTCCAAAGAAGTAACAGGCTCTCCATTCTTTCACGGTACTTACAGAAATTCACTGCTATTCTGTTGACAAAGAAGGATGCGCAATCTACTACCTTGGTTGACTTGATAAAAAAAAAATGTCAAGATAGGGGCCAGCCCGTTGGCGTAGTGGTTAAGTTCGCATGCGGCCCAGGGTTCGCAGGTTCTGATCCAGGGAGCGGATGTACGCACCACTTATCAAGCCCTGCTGTGGCGGGTGTCCTGCATATAAAGTACAAGAAGATGGGCACGGATGGTAGCCCAGGGCCAATCTTCCTCACCCAAAAAAAAAAAAAAATGGAGATGTATGTAATTACCAGAGCATGATCATCTATTTAATTTTTGCAGGAAAATGAAAAAGTCCTGTGGATTAATATGTCTATCAAATCCTTGTCTTCTCTGAGTTCAGCCTAAGCTATTGCAAACTGTAAAGATTGGGACTGCTTCCTTGAATCTCTTTTAACGTTACTTTAAAATATTGAACAGTTTCACCTTCTTAAAAGAAAAGTCCCATTACTGGACCCTCTGTATCTAACCGAAGGTGAATAATGGTCACAAAGAGATAATATGACTCTGTGATTGTTATATATTGCATCTTATCTACCGCGTGGTTAGAGTACTTCAGAGTTTATATAATGGCCTTTTCTTTGAGGTGTTCTCTCCATTGTCAGCAGCTGCCATCCTTGGGCAGCATTGTCACTTCATGGTTGTTCTTAGTCTGGAATTGATAACATCAGCATATGCCTACCGGCTCATAGAGTAATGATCTACTGCAGTGTGCATTATTGTTGTAGTAGATTGATGTGAGTGAAAGCTCTTTGCTTTGAACAGAGTAGGACACAGAGGAATCCATGTGAGAGAGTTGAACACATTGATATGTTATTGATTCTCTGGTGTTAGGTGCAGATTTATTTCTGTACAGTGAAAGGGAGGTTTTTATCAAGTTGTTCTCCACCAGACTGGTAAGGGGGGAATCATTTCTCAGTGCTGGGCTGTCAGTAAGTGTTCCATGAAGTTCTAAACAAGGGCAATCGCTTCTTGGAACTAAGTGTACTAGTGCCATCCCTGGAGAGTACGTATCTGTGAATATGAATGGGGAAAACTGCAGTGGCTTTCTTCCTTTCAATGTCCTACCGCCTTAACGACGATTTGATGTAACAATTCAAGGTCAAAGGCAGATCAGCTGTTTGAATATGAACCGAGCAACCTAAAATCAGCTGTATCCTCTTTCATAATTTAACATAAGTTTAAAAAAATGTACTTCCAGGGCTGGCCCAGTGGCGGCATAGTGGTTAAGTTCAGGAGCTCTGCTTCCGTGGCCCGGGGTTCGCAGGTTCAGATCCTGGGCGCGGACATACGCACCGCTTATCAAGCCATGCTGTGGCAGGAGTCCCATATAAAGTAGAGGAAGATGGGCATGGATGTTAGCACAGGGCCAATCTTCCTCAGCAAAAAGAGAAGGATTGTCAATTATGTTAGCTCAGGGCTAATCTTCCTCAACAACAACAAAAATGCACTTCCAACCTATGATTCTTAGGAGAATGGATGATTCTGTCAAAGAAAGGTGATCCCTGTGTGAGGCTACAGGTCTGTAAGCATGAGGTAGAAATATAGTCCTCATTTTTGACATCTGTTTTCTACCCACCAGGCTTCTCTGCATTTTAGAGACTATATAGCAGGAAACATGCTTAACAATCACTTACAGGTTTCCCTTAATATGCAGCTTTTCACAATTAAAACTGCCCATGGATTTTAGTGCATGTAATAGGGCAGGCCGTGGATCTTCCTGGGATTCACTTGTTACGGAAATTGAATATAGACATAGCCCCCCTGTAAGAGACTTTGCCATGTAAAAATCCACATTTCAGAAAGGTACAAATTGGATAGTGACTATTTCTATTACTGTTACTAAAAAATGTATTAAAGTGCTTGAGTGCTTGGAATAGTGCCATAGAATACTCAAAATTATTTGATAATATTTTAGGAGTGCATTTGTGGTGTTATGCGTGATTAATACCTGTATACTACTCCTGAACACTTTATGGAAGTTCTTCATCTATAACAAAAGAAAAATCATTTCTAATTTTTTTATTATGTATGTAACAAATACTCCTTAGAGCCACCTGAGAAATAATGAACAAACAAGAATAAATTTATGCACTCACAATCCCCTACTAAATATAATCTCTATTAACCATGGATGCACATATTGCCAGTACTGTGTGTGCACACATCTGTAAGGCTCTTCACCCAGACACACCCACCCTACGAGCTGCCATTTTCAGTCAATGGACATAGCTGTTACATCTTGGACTAACATTTAAAAGACATATTTTTTTAATGAATATCTCTTTCCAAAACACTTGCCTATATCCAATTTGTAGTTTATATGACTCCGTTTGCAATTATCATACATACTCAGAGACCAGAAACTGTATCTGGAATATTTTGGAGGCTTTGCCATTTTAGAGAAGCTTTCTATGTTATCGATTTTGTAATTTATTGGAGTTTAAGTGATATGGTCCTTTAAACAGATATGCAAGAGATCATGAGACAATTCTTTTTAGTTTGCTAGAAATTCTTTATGGAATCCATCATATGCTACTTATAAAAGGATTTTACAGCTTAGATGTGGTTTCAGTAATCTATCACATAACATGTTAGGAAAAGTTGGAGTGTGATAAAGATTCTGAACTCAGTTGTATACTTCAGAGTAGTAAATACCTACTGTTTGTCTGCCCAATGTGCCCACTTGTCTTTTGGGGACAGAATTCCTTCTGGAAACTGGTCATTTGGCTACAATAACCACCGAGTTCTTTTAATATTGTCTTACTTAACCTCTCTCGTACACAGCCGATTGGGTCAGCCTGAGTTCTTCAGTGGGATGTTCTCATCAAGAGCTGAGGAGGGTTGGGCCCCCTGTCACATAGGGAGGCTGGGACTGTGAGGCCTTAGAACTTGTAGGTGGCCATGTCACGTGGCTTGTCAGGAAAGACAGTGTGAGGCGATGGAAAATAAAACCAGCCTACAGAGAGAGAGAATCCCAGAGGCATTTCAGTCCCTTATACCATCCGTTTCTGAGATCCAGCTGTTGCTGCCTTTCCTACATTTGATATTCAACCCTTCCTAAGATTCCAGGAGCTACTAAATATTCCTTTGCCTAAAGCTTTTTGAGTTGGGTCCCTGTCACTTGCAATTTAAGAATACTGGCTGTTAAAGTAATCTACAGGCAGAAAGTTAGACATTTTTGGTTTTTGAAATGGTAAATTTTATTTTCTGTTTCAATTGGCATATGCTTTCCTGGGTAACTGGAGAAAATATGGAAATCTTTACCTCATTTATTTACTTTCCCTTCTGCACCTGACAGCCTGCAGAACCAGTAGCTCTGCTGCTGTCCTTTTCTTGTTTCTTTACATAACACACATCATTTTATTGCAATTTTTTTCCTTATTTTAAAAATAATATATGAACCAGTTGTAAAACATGAAGATAATTCCAGAAAGTCTAAAGGAACAAGTAAATGCCATCTGTAATTACTACTACCAGAAAAAAAGCACCTTTAACAATTTTTGTAAATACCATAGATAAAATATAAATTGTATGTATGCCGTATATTCATATATACTTTATATTATATATGCATGAATTATAATATGATATTGCATATTATAATTTTTATATAAATGGGAATTTTAACTTATATTTGGCTTTCTTACATAATACGCATATTGCATTGGTCAATGTCAAAATATACATGTACATTATTGTTTTTAATGTGTGCAGAGCAATTCCACTATATGGATGTTTCATCGTTTTTTTATCAACCACCTACTGATTAGCATTTTCCCCCATTTTTCACTCTATAAATAACTCTGCAGTTAACATCCTTGAGCGCTTATCTTTTCCTGTTTTGATGTTTTCTTAGGATAAATTCCTAGATGTGGATTTGCTGGATCTTGGTTGCTGGTGCTTTTTTATATCCATTTTGAAGTCATGTAGAAAATCTATTATGCATGGAAAGCAAAGCCATCTGCAGCTGGCTGCACAATAGACAATGACCCGTGCATGGCCTGCCTTGACTCTGATTATGTAGCATTTACCCAACCTCTATCCAAGGTTATAAAATCCCGGACACCTGTTAACATAAAATCCACGTGTAGCACTATCATACCTGTGGAAGGTTGGGGACCTCATCACAGCAGAGTCACCTGGCATGGTTTTCTCAATTAATCATTTTAATTTTAATTTTTAACTTGATTTTAAATCACCTGCCTCATAGTTCCAACACCTGGGACATCTTTGGGTCTGGCTCTGTTGACTGCTTTCTCTCTTGACATTGGGTATTTTGTGTGTGTGTGTCTTTCTTATTTTTTTGTGTGTCATATTTTTTTTTTTTGATCGCAGATATTATGTTTAGAAGAACAAAAGAGACTGAGCTAAATAGTATTTAAGTCTGGAAATAGTAATGCCTCTTCTATCAGGTCACTGGTGTGAGGGATTGAACGAGTCCAGTTAGTAGTGGAGCGTGGTTTGAGTTTTGCTGGGTTGTAGCACCTTCAGTGCACCAGTGACTGCAAACACTCCAGCTGCTCCTCTGCTTCACGCCTCGAGCGTGGCCTGGCATGGCTGCGGCTGGTTTCTCGACGTTTCTGCTCCAGGCTCAGCTTTCGGCAGACCTTCCACATTTGTGTCACAAGAGAGGCTCTCCGCACTCTGCCCACCATACCCCGTGGTAGATTGCTGTACTGCTGTTGCCTGTTACTCTCAGGAAAATGGAGGTTCTTGTTTCTTCTGGACCAGCCTTAATCTTAGGCAGGCCCTATGCACGTGGACCTCAGAGCTGCATTTTTCTCAGGGCTACTGTCCGTCTCCTCCCCAGGGCAGCCAAACTCTTCCTTCGATATGCGGGTGGTCTCAGGTCAGAGAGCGTTTCCTTCCTCTCTCCCAGTGGGAACAGATGTCTCCTCGTATCACTGCAGTATTCTTTGCCAGAGCTGATTCCCTGCCTCACCCCTAGGGCCAGGTGGCTGATGCCTCTGCTCATCCTTAACAGCAGTGCACTTGGCCTGGGCCTGGTGGCAAAGGGTTTCCTGCTCTCCCCAGTGGCAGACTGCTGTGCACAAGACTCACTGTGCAGGCAGGAGGTTTCCTGTTACTCCTTCAGGGACAGATGGCTTTTTATTTGTGCCTCTCCCTCAGCTACAGCAGCTTAAGGCTTTTTAAGACTTTTGCTGCATATGAGAGAAGTGTTCGAGAAGCTAACAGTTTCATGCAGACATGAAAGGTGTCATGCCTCCAAAGGTGGCTCCTTCAGGTCCCCTGCCCTGACTCACATGTTTCCATGTGCAACTAACTAATAGACGCCGTGGAAAAGAGCTTACAAGTGAGTGCCTACTCTCCTCGTGTCTGGGGCTCCAGGAACTCTAAACTGCCGTACCAACCACACTCAGTATTTAAAATTTGTCGAATATTATAGCTGTTTTCTCTTACCCATTTTTATGGTAGCCTTCTCTTCCGCCCATGCTCTGCCACAGGTGGAACAATTTGTGTGTGTGTCTTTCCACGGAGGGGCTTGTCACTCTTTGGAATTTAGCTCACCTGGTGTCCTGCAGCCTCATGTCTCTGATGGGCTCAAGAAAATTTGTGATTTTGTAAATAATGTGAGTTTTTTCCTCCTTGTTAGGGTGGGAGTTATATGCACTTTTAGCTTTTATATCCTAAGTAGAAGCAGAACTTCCTTTTTCCTTTTTAATATGATTAAGACAATATCTTTTATAATCTCTTTCTTTGAATTTCTAGCATCAGTTTTACAATCATTATATTCAACTATTTTAGACTCTTTAGTATCCTTAGGACAATTTTGACCACTTGATTATTTTCATAAGCAATCGCCTTCTTAGCAAGGTGTAGTTGTCATTAACAAGGACCTGTGACAGCATCATCGTTTATTTGCTATTTAAGCTTGCTTAAGGATGTTCAGATTATTCTGACAGCCTAGAAGAATGTGGCTGTTTAAAATAGTATCAGGTCTTATCTATTAATTTGTTTTAGGAAGTTCTTTCTAACTTGAGGAATTTTCTTAATATTGCTTCAGTTTTTAGTTTGGACATAATTTTTATTTTAGAACTTTGGTTGCAAGTGACAGAAGCTCATACAAGTTCAATAATTATTTATTGTTATAAGAATATGGGATGTCTTGTGATCCCTGAAGATACTGCAGTTGGGCTTCGGGGGAACTGGAAGCAAAGACTAAAAGCTATGAGGACGCTGCACTTCTTAATTCTGCTTCTTGCTGAAACTGCTATAGTCTTCCTCTCTGTAGGCAGGCCTCTCTTGGCTTCTCTGGTGCCCACATTGGGAAACATTGCCATAGACAGCTCCCATATTAGATTTCCCAATACTAACAAGAAACTGATCTCTCTGTGTCCCAAATCCATAAATTCATCAGGAGAACTCTGATGAATCCAGCTTGGATACTGATGGATCCAGCTTGACTCAGGGGTCCATTCCTGAATCAACTGTGTCAAAGCCACGTGATCTGGGAAGGGACCGAGACCACTCCAGACTGGACCTAAAGCCACCTGTTGGCAGGCAGAGTCATATTTTGCAGAGTGAATGATCTCAGATAACCAGTTGGATTGGGGGTGGAGGGAACTTGAGAGGATCAAGAGATAGAATCAAGGATCTAACAAAATTTTCCTAAACTAGGTTGATTATAACGAGGAATCTTGAAAAGCAAATCTAACTCTTGAATATAAGTATAATATGGGCCCATGTCCTGGTCCATAAAAGATCAGTATGGCGATTGTTATAACATACAGGTGTTTACTGAGCCTTAAAAATGTACATGATACTCATATATTTCTCTTAGTTGAAGATAAAAGTTACTTAATAAACACAAAATTTGTTGGCTTATTGGGGCTCAGTTGTCATAACATTTTGCTATTTAGTAAAAATAAAATAAATAAAAATAAAATTAAAAGTGGTTATTTTTATGTACATTTTCCCCTAAATTAAATAGACTTTTAAGACCAAAAAATAGGCATACTTATTTGATTCAGGGTTCTTATTGGGGCTACTCCTCCATTTGAATTGGGTCTTAACCTTTGAGATTTTTTTATGGGGATGCAGTTTCATTATAGGAAGTGATTTAGAATCTGCTTTATGAGCCATGCAGCTGAAAAGATTTCAGATATGATGGCTTCTGGGCATGACAGTTGTACACCTTTCACTGGGGTTGGACCTCCATAAGCTAAATTATGGAGTACTTACAGGCACACATTTTTCCTGTCAAGAACTATGGGGCATGTAAAATGCATTTATGATTGATAGTAGGGCACACAGAGTTTAAAACCCACATTTTTAAAGTTAGACTGGTTAACCTTGTACAATACTATAACATGGTGCTCTGGAATTAGAAGCACAGAGCGGTAACATTTGCTGCCAAAAGAGCCATATTTATTAACTCAGCAAAGCTATAAGGAGATGGATTTGAAAGGCAGAACACAGTATTTCATCTTGAGAATCATTTTTGATCTTCGTCATCAGAGGTCTCACGAAACCACTTTTTTTTTTTCTTTTTTTTTACTGGACGTACTAATCAATCCTATAAAAACTGAAAGGTTATGAATTTTTCATCACTGCATTGTGGCTTTCAAGTTAACCGTAAATATTTATAAATTTCCCTTCCCAATACGTATAAAGGTAGAAGAAAACTAAAAGAATTGAAGAGAATAGCATTTTGACTTGTTCTCTTTTCTTTTGATACATAAGATTTTGCAAAAAGTTGTTTTATTGTGTATCCCAAAGCAGCGGGGAATAAAAGAGTAAATGTCTTAAACTGTAGATATCGTTTTGGAATAAGTAAACATTTCCAATCCATTGTGGCTAGAAATAAGGAATTTGAATGTTAGTGGCTTTGTAGAACTTATAAAAACACAAAGTATAGGCAATTTAAATTTAGCCTTTTCTCATCCAAAGCCTTGGAATCTGAGAAAAAGCTGAGAGATGCTAGACTGTTCTGTGAATAAAAGATACTTCGTCTGACAAGAAAAGGAAAACAGCAGGATGTTTTCTTGGGCTTATTGTCAGGGCCTTATTATTTCTCTAGGAATTTATTTTATTTGTGAGTTGAAAACTGATTGTCATATCTTCTCGTTTTATAAGGATACAAAGCCATAACAGAAAAATATATAATATTAGCTACCATTTTTTGCCCTTTAAAAGTGCCTATCCTGACTAACATTCGTTTGCATATAATCCAGGAAGTGAAGTGAAGGAATAAAAATTTGATACATGATATACTTTCTCAAAATGGGTTTGATTTTGCTTCAGGATTCATTTTGGAATGAAAGGCTCCATCATGATTAATCCACCTGAGTGTAAAAATAAAGGTGGAGTTCCTCCTGTTTTTGAAGTGCAGCTCACCAAAGATCTGATTTGTTTCTTTGACTCATCGGTGGAACTCAGGTAAAAAATAAAATCAAGGTACTTCAGCTGCAAAACTGCAGAGTTGGACCTGGAGTGTTGTTTGGGTTGTCACATGTGGAAATAAATAATAAATAAATAAAATTTTTTAAAGTGGTTTCTAATTGATAAAACTTCATTTTAAAAGAACCTTCAAATAATATAGTTTGTTAGGGTGTTCATCGTTTGGCTATATAACACTTATAGTCTGATTAACATAAAGTGTTTATATTTATAGGAAAGCTTGTGTTAAATGACACTTTGGGAAATTTTAACCAGACTCAGGATTAATGTGTTTTGTATTCCTTTCTACAGAAACTCAACAGAAAGCCAACAGAGAATAAGAATGATGGAAGAATTAGATGTATGTTCACCTAAATTTAGTTTCTCAAGAGCAGAAAGTGAAGTTAAAAAGCAGAAAGGACGGATGCTGTGTGATGTGTTAATGGATCAGAGAGTGTTGCCCGGAGTGGGGAACATCATCAAAAATGAAGCTCTCTTTGACGGCGGTCTCCACCCGACTGTTAAAGTAGGTCGTGGGTATTTTAAAAATTATTTCCATATTTTTAAATACTGTTATAGGACCAACGTGGGACACTTAAATCTGCATTGCAGTAACACACTCTCCCCAAACAGACCTCAGGAGTCTTTGCTCATGTCAACCTCTCAATGAGACCAACCCTGAGCACCCTATTTGAAATTGCTGTCTGCGTCCCCTCCTTCCACCTCATACTCCCGATCTTCCATAACTTGCTTTGCTTTTTATTTTCTCCGTACCATTGATCACTTTCTAATATTTACTTGTTATATTTATTGTTTAAAATCTGTCTCCTCCTGCTAGAATGCGATCTCTTATGAGCACGGCATCTGTTTTGGTCATTGCTGTAGCAGAGCATCTAGAATACAGTGTCTGGCCCATCGTCGGCTTCAAAGAAATATTTGTTGAATGTATGAGTGACCTATGCTCACAACTTCCTTTTTGTATCTGGCATATTAAATTCTCCCTCTACACACACTCATATATTCCTATTTATAGGTATTAGTGACATTAAGAAATGCTGTTTCAGTGGAATGATAAAAATGGAAGTTAGGTAGTGGGGACTAAGGAATAACTGATTAGTGAGGAAATGGAAACAAAGTTTAGAGTACTTGGTAAAAGAGCTTAGATTGGAGCGAAGGGAAAATATTCGGCCCTGGAGGGAGGTGTCAGGACAAGTTTTGTTGTTTGTTCTTGTTCTTCAACTGGAGAGACATGAACTTATTTATGTTGGGGAAAAAAAAGTTGTGGAGAGGGAGAGGTGAAAACTGTGGTAAAGAGAATGGTGATTAATAGGACAAAGTCGTGAGAAGGTCAGAGAGATTAGAACCAAACCCAGGTAGAAGGATGTATATATATTTTAGTTTCCAGGGAAGAAATCTACATTGGGGCTTTTATCTAGACCCAAATAGTCTCTATTAACTAAATTGTTTTTTACCTGAATCCAAAATTTTTTATTTTGTATAATTATTTCCTGGATAGTTTTTGTAAAATCCAAATCAGTAGGAAATAAGTTTTAAAAGAAACCAGTTAATGATAGTTCTAGATTAGGATCTGCTTTTTGACACTTGGAATAAGCTAGTCAAATTTCTGTAATATAGAAATAATGAAACAGAATTTTAACAAGAATGAGCCTTTTAAAATCACCTAAATCTCTATGGGACGTGTTTTTGAAAAAAAGAACCCTGAGTATTGTTATTATCTATGATAAACTGAGAATTTGCTTTTTATCTGTACATCCAGCCAGCCATTCATCTAGTCAAAGATCATTGCCCATAGTGTCTGGGGATTTAAAAATAATGACATTTCTGAAGTTTAGCCATTAGGCCCCTAAAAGCACATGCACAATTGTTGAAAAAGCACAGTTTAACATTTCAACGTGTGACTGAATATAATATATAAGATGTGGTAAGAAATAAATGAATTTTAGAAGTGCATATGCTTTAAACTTTAAATAAATAATTGACAAAAATTGGTAATACTTTCAGAATGGTTATTTTATTAAGTGATTTTAGATTTTATGAACACTGATAAATTAGTTTCTATTGTCTACAGATATATATATACAACAAAGGTAAGTCATCAGACAGAATTTCTTCTGCAATTACCATTGAAACCACATGTGCCAAATGATAACTCGGCAAGGGTAACACTGAGATTTATGCCAGGCTGTGTCACAGAACAATTCTTCAGTAAGGTCTGTTTCTGAGTTCTTCCATATGTTAACAAGTACTTTGATATTGATTCATGTATATAAATTCATATTTTTAAAGTGTGATAGTGACCTTGAGATGGTCATCTACTCCTGTGCATAGTTTTCCTTCTCTTCCTTCTTTCTGGTTTTTTTTCCCCCCTTTTCCTGTTGTTTTTTTTTGCAAATCCAGCAAGACTTTTCTAGGTGGCTGATAAACAATGTTGGGACCTTGAGGATGTCTCATATAGAATAGATATTCAATAAATACTTGAATTTAAAATTAAAATTTATAAATAAGAATGGTATTTTTTTATCTGTAGTACTATCACTTAAAAATAAAACCACTGTTAATGATACTAAATAGATATATGAGAAATAGAGTTCTAGAAGATCGACATTATTTAAATCTATTTACAGTTTCTTAGAACTGGCAAGTGGTATTATTTTTCTACAGTGATGAACAAGTTATGAAACTGTCTTTAGTTGTTCTTCTGTTTTAAGGTTTGTCAGTTAACAGACGAACAGACCCATCACCTTGTGAAAATGACACGTGATTTCAGCATTCTTTTTTATAGGGTAAGAGCAAAAAGTTTTCTACTATGTAAAATTGTCAGTTATTTCCCTTTCCATTGCACCAGAAATGTCAAGGCTGTATATGGCCATCTAGTGGTAAGAGCATAGAGGTTCAATAAGAGAGAGCGACATATTATGGGCATAATTAACATCTTGAAATTTTAGGTCATAGGTCAATCCAAACTTGTCTAGCTAAAATTACATTAAATTATCTTTATACTAAGTTGGTGAACAGCTATGTTAACATTTTTCTTAGACTACTGTCCTATTTTTGGACAGATAAAAGTAAAATATAGGAAGCCTAGAGAGAGAGACTCAATACTTAAGAGATAAATAGACTTGATTCAATCAGATTTGCCACTATCTGTGTGGTTTAGATCATTTAGAAAACTTAATTTAGTTTCTTCATCTGTAAAATGGGATAATAGTATTTCTCTATCTACCACAAAGAGTGTTTTGAGAATGAAATAAGTACTTACTAAACTGTAAATTTTGAAAGTTGTATATATGCATACACATATATACGCATATATAGAGTTCAGTAAACACAGTTTATCTTTTAAGAAAAGTATCATAAATATGTCTGGTTTTTTCTCCACAAGCCATCTTCTGTATTTAAAATTTTTATTATTATTATGTTCAGAAAGGCAGATATTGTAGAATTCTTCCTCAATTGGCCCAAAGTGTTAATGAACCTCTTGCTTTACATATCTGCCTTGAGTATGTATGGCTATTTTAATATTACATATGTTCAGTATTTTTCCAGGAAAAGATGATTATAGACAACTACTCCTTTTATGCCAAAGTTAAGTTGGGGATTTCAATACTTTGCTTAAATTAATATAAGTCGTTTGTGTAATTTTCATCTTATATATAGTGAGCCATATTTCTGGGCTTTTAAATTTTCATACTGCTGATATAAACTCAAAATATTCTCTTTGTAGGAGCTTTAAATGTTTATGAGTAGAATAAAACTGTGACAGAGAATATCAAAATGTCTTTTGAAATAGAACTTATACCAAAAATGGAACGTGTTTTCTCCTAAGATGACATTTGAATTTTTATTTTCTTTTTTAGTGAATCTCTAAGATTAAAAACAAAAAACTATCCTGTGTCAGGTCAACAAAGAAGATGATCTTGTTCAGTTTGTCCCCCTAGAAATAAATTTTTTGGCTGTTGAAACAAAGCGAGCAGCTTCAATGTTCTAAAAATAATTGAATTTAAAGCTAATCTAGTCTTTTTCTTATAACCACATAATTATGTTAATTAAAAAAACTTAAAAGCATGAAAGACATTTTAAATTATAGAACTTTTATATCCCATTTAGATAAGAGAGTAAAGCTATGCAAAGAACAGTTTTGAATACTAATAAGTTATTAAATAATGGCTTAATTATTTCACACAAATCTTATTTGACAAATATTGCTGAGTCTTGTCGATATATTTTTCTCAGATGAAAGAAAAGATATATGGACATATGTACAAACATATGTAAATTTTTAACAAATTATTTTCAGAAATGCCTTTAAAAGTGTATCTCTGGCTCCTTAGCAACACTGTTTGATAGCTAACATTATAATGTTGTTTGTTTCTTTGTTTTTAGTGCCATAAAGCAGGATCTGCTGTCTCTAGACACTATAAGGTTTACAAGCGTCCTAATTGTGGTCAGTGCTACTGCAAAATAACGGTGTGTCGCTTAGGGGAGAATCAGAGAATGACGTATTTCTGTCCTCGATGTCAAAAAGAAAATCCTCAACATGTTGACATATGGTAAGATATGTAATTCGAAGGTATACTATTTGCCCCAATTCTCTAACTAAAAAGCTATTAATAAGAGGACATAATTGAACAACTATCAGGCTATTAATAGGAGGACATAACTCGAGTATTTGAACCCTTGGAAGGAAATAGTAAATAACATCAGCAAAGAACCAGAATGAACCAAAGATGATTTATGGATCACTTCTAAATTCAGTAGAAAATCTGTAGCTCAGGTGTGAATAGCCAGCCTTTGGCTTTAATCTCGTTTATCAGGTGATTACCAGGAGGTGTAGATATGTCAAGAATTGGAAAAATGCAACTATCTTCATAACTTTTTGCTTTATTTACAAATAATATTATAAAACATGAGCAAGTTCTCTTTATAGAATGTATGTCTTGTTGGTAAACAACTGACTACATTAAAAGCATATGTGGTGATTCTGCTAGTAGCTGAGTACGTCTATTCCAATTATGCATTCCAGAATTGAGAAAGTAACCACAGGATGGGTTCAGGGACACACTGGACCCACTGTGAGATGAACTTGAGCTAAACCTCCATGGGTGACCTGACGTCCATAAGCCCCTACTCTGACTGGTGGAACACAGTGACGTTTTGGGTCTCCTGGAATTAGTGTCAGTTTGGAAGCAGTGTCTGGAAGTCCCTGAAAGACTTGATTATTTCCTTTTCCCCAGGGTACACTTACCCTGGTAAAAGGCCATAGGTCCCTTTGGGGAAGGCTGGGAGAAATATTTACAATATAAAGGAGCTGCATTATAAGCCAAATAACCAGTACAGCAGAAGCACGTTGATGCCACAAGAGTTCACCGACGTTAGAGATTTATATATAGACGAAAGGATGGGAAGATCTCAGAAAAAGTGTGATTTGAAGTTTACTTTAAAAAGACAGTCAGAATTTTGGCTGAAAAAACAAACTTTATTTAATTGAGAAGAAGGAGCATGGCCACAAACCTTGAATCATTAATAAACATGGCACACTGGAGGGACATTGGTGACACAGGCCAAAGCAAGTTGTTGAATAGTAAGAGCTAGTTTTACAGGTGGGATGGGATCAAATAGTAGGAATCATTAGTAGTTCTAGGAATGGTTAATGTCTTGCCTAAATCAGTGGATTAAGGACTTTTAGTTGATGGTAGCATAATTAGGATGGAAAATGAAGAGACTTACAACACATGTGAGGAAGGTAGTGCTGTGTAATGGGTGAGACATGGTTACCGGGCCTGTGGTCAGGACACTGGAAACGAAGAAGAACATAGGTACTTTAATTAAAAATTTTAAAAAGTCAACAAGAATTGTGGCAGATTGGATATGTAGGATAATGCAAAAATTTTCGGACTCAAATAATAGAAATTTTCACTTTATGGGTCTGAGAAAGTTGGGATAGAGTGGAAAAGATAAATTGAATTTTAGATATGTGAGGTAACAATGGAATATCTGGAAGAGATGTCTTATGGGCCACATTACAGGGTGGGAGATAATAGCTTGAGGGTTGTCAGCACAGTGTTGTTGGTTGAAGTATTAAAACGGGATCAGATCACTGAAAAAGGAACCAAGGTCTGAGCTTCAGGGAATATCCATTCCTACAGAGTAGGAGGAAGAGTAAGCAAAGGAAACAAAAAGATATGGCTGGAAATGGAGGGCAAGCAGAGAAGTACAGGCTGTGTGGGAGCCTGGGAGGAGGGAGGCCCCATCTTGTCTACGGAGAGCTCAGGGCCGTGGGATGGAGATGATATGTCGTGGAGATCCCCACTTACATCTTCATAAATATATCTGCCATCGTCTTTTTTTTTTTCCTCCTTGCCCCTGTGTTTCATTTTCTTCATCACTCCTCTGTTCTCAACTACTTTTCTCTAAACCACTCCCATCTCCTCTTTTCTCTCAGCTTCTTCACTCATTTTACTATTGTAGAAATCTGAAATATGGTTAGATAATTTTTTATTTATTGTACAGATTTATGGTTTCCTTATTTTTAATATTATAGCCGTACATTTATTTGACCAAATGTGTATAACACGGTATCTGGCAGATAGAAGAAGACATTCAATATATATTTGTCTACTGAATAAATGATTAATGTTCTATATTTGTTTTCTATGAATTGATAGCTTTTGAAATTAAAAAAAAATCCTTATTCTAGTCTTCTAAATCTTCAAATAAATATGTTATTTATCATATAAATAAGATAATTGTCAATTCCAAAGATTTTTGGAAACTAGGTTTTAATGGCTCTACAGTTTCCTGAAAGAGACTTGGGGATGACCTGTGAGTTAGGGGAGTCCATACTATGCTGGGAATGTTCTGGGCCCTGCAATCCCCCCTCCTTCCTAACCTAGTTCTGTTTTATATGTTGTCATTCAGCTTAAGACTTTGTTTGCTTACATCATAAAATAGATATATATAGGGGCTGTCCTGGTGGCATAGTGGTTAAGTTCGCGCACTCCACTTCCGTGCCCAGGGTGCATGAGTTCAGATCCTAGGCATGAACCTATGTACTGCTTATCAAGCCATGCTGTGGGGGCATCCCACATATAAAGTAGAGGAAAATGGACATGGATGTTAGCCCAGGGCCAATCTTCCTCAGCAAAAAAAAAAAAAAGAGGAGGATGGGCACAGATGTTAGTTCAGGGCCAATCTTCCTCAGCAAAAAGAGGAGGATTGGCAATGGATGTTAGCTCAGGGCTAATCATCCTCACCAAAAAAAAATAAAAAATAAATAAATATATACATATATATAATAAAACATGTGAAAACCAGTAATATTTGCCCTATTCTTAGAGATTTCTATGATTAAGTATATTCCATTCATTTTCTGGATGAGTATTTGAAGACTTTTTATGTTGACTAAATTTTCTCATTTTAATTTAAAGTCATTTCAGATCGAGTTGAACTATGAAAAGCCCAATGGCAATGATCTAAATCCTTACATTCCTTCAATCGCTAAAAGTTTACTTAATTTCTTCATGAAGTCCTCCCCAAATTTTCCTGTTTTTATTGATCACATCACACTTTGAATAACTATCCCATTTATTGTTAGCTCTTCTTTATGTACTAGCTGGCATAATTTATATATGTGAGTATTGTTTCCATGAGGGGAAACTTTTGTATTATTCCTTTTGTTTACTCGAGTCTTTATTTTATTAAAAAAAATTTAAAAATTTTATTGTATTTTTTATTTACTTTCTTTATTAGAGTGCACTATTTGTCTAGTACTGGGAATACCAAGACAAAACAGAATACAGCAGCTCAAAGTGCTCAAGGGTCTAATGTGGGAAGTAAACAGATCATTAAAACCCCATGATGGAAGTGCTGTAAATGGGTCCATTTGTGCTAATGGCCATGGAAGTATAGTATGGAGTAGGTAACACTTAAATCTACCTGGGAAGACAAGGAAATCTTTCTCAAGGGAGGTGACATTTGAGCTTAGTGTGGAAGGAGATACGAATTGGTCAAAGACAAGAGGCAGGAGAGGGATTTCCTGGGAGAGGAAATGGCAGCTGACTGAGTGCGTGGAGGAAGTGCCTCGTGCGTTTGGAGAACTGCATGAAGGGGAGGGTGTTTGGTCCTCTACATACAAAGATAGATTCAGGTCTCTAAACACCATCAGGTTTGGAAATGTGTTGAGAGTTGGTTGTAGTTAATGAGAATTTAGTGTTGTTTGCAAACTAATTCTTAAGACAAGTCTGACCTGGCAGAGACTTGAGGGAGATGAAGCAATTACTGGGCACTTGGGAGACCTGAAGAAAATCTGTGATGGGTTAATCTTGATAAGATAGCTTTGTTTTGGGAAGAGAGTTTGATTACATAGTTGTCATGTTTAAAATCATCATTTAAAAGGAATTCTTTCGTGCCAGCCCCAGTGGCCTAGTGGTTAAAGTCGGTGCACTCCGCTTCGGCAGCCCAGGTTTGGTTCCCAGGCATGGACCTATACCACTTGTCTGTCAGTGGCCACGCTGTGGCGCTGGCTCGCCTACAAGAAGAAGAAGGTTGGCAATGGACATTAGCTCAGGGAAAATCTTCCTCAACGTCAACAACCAAAAAGGTATTCTTTTGACTACAAAATTTGAATTTATTTGTCATGTAGCCAAAATGAATATTGGGGTAATTCACAGAATTAATGGAAAAGCTATAAAAATCCAAGTCTCAGGGCCTGGAACCCATGAAGGCGACCTTGCTTGGGCTCTCCACAGATAGAACAAGTGGATTAAGGCAGGTCTAAGCTGCTTCCTGCCGTAGCCTCTCATCTCAGGCTTCACAATAGTAAATTCTTTCTGGTTTCAGCAGAAGAACACAATCTGGTGAGCATCCAGGAAGTGTTGGTGCGCCACGTATAAGGGGTCAGACTGGAATACTGGAATAGCACTTGATTCAGTTGAAATAGAAGTTGGACAGCAGCTTGGAAGTTCTTTTTATTCAAACCTTCTTTAAAAGCTACTTTATTTTATATAAGTTTCTTTTAGTTTTATTAACATTTACATTAGTATTAAAAAATAATAATTTGTTTTATTTAGATAAAGAAAAATCAATTGCTTCTTGTGCTATTAACTAGTCACCATTATGTGCAAAGATTCCTTACAGACACTGTCATCCTCCACCTGATAATGCCTTTGGTTTCTGAGAATAAAGCCCCTCCTCATTACCCACCTTGGGGTAATGTGAGATTGTAGTTAAATCAGGTAGTATTTGCAGTCACTGAGAGTATGCATGGAGGGAAGCAAGGAAGGTCCAGGAGAGAGCCTTGAGATTACCTTAACTTTGGTGATCAAAAGAAGAGAAGGAGGGGCTGGCCCTGTGGCTGAGTGGTTACAGTTCCGCACACTCTGCTTTTGCGGCCCAGGTTTGCGGGTTCGGATCCTGGGTGCGGACCTATGCCACTGTCAGCCATGCTGTGGTGGTGACCCACATATAAACTAGAGGAAGATTGGTGACAGATGTTAGCTCAGGGCGAATCTTTCTCAGCAAAAAAAAAAGAAGAGAAGGAGCCCATGGAAGAGAGATGGGAAGTCGTTAAGAGAGTGAAATTTGAAGGAGTTAGAGAGGATGGGGCTTGAGGGATGGCCATTGCATTTGACAAATAGAAATCATGCATGGGGATCTTCCAGAAAGCAGTTTTAATAGATACATAGGGGCAAAATTCGTTCGTTAAACCTATAGTTATGGAATATTCATAGAATTCTGTATTCCAGTGAGAGGAGATCTTTTTTTTTTTTTTTTTAATATATTTATGGCCCTGTACTGGGTTGTAAAACTTGAAGGCAGGGCATGTCTTTTTTTTTTTTTTTTTAATTTTATTTATTTATTTTTCCCCCCAAAGCCCCAGTAGACAGTTGTATGTCATAGCTGCACATCCTTCTAGTTGCTGTATGTGGGACGCGGCCTCAGCATGGCCGGAGAAGCAGTGCGTCAGTGCGTGCCCGCAATCCGAACCCGGGCCGCCAGCAGCAGAGGGTGCACACTTAACCGCTAAGCCACAGGGCCGGCCCAGAGGAGATCTTTTTAAGGAAAACCTATATGTACATGTATGTATAAGGTATCAGACAATGATAAGTAGTGCTCTGAAGAAACATCAACCACAGTGAGGGAACAGATAGTGACAGGGCAGTTCATTTTCGATAGATTGGTCAGATAAGTCCCTGAGGAGATTTTTAAAATATCGGATGACTTGTAAAGATCTGGGGAGGAGGAGAAAGCATGAAGCCTCTGATGTGTTCCAGAAAGAGAAAGAAGGCAAGAATGACTGTGACCAGAGTGGAATGAATGAGGGGCAGAGGGATCTGCTTGGTTTGGCAGGGACCAGAGCAGGCAGAGCCTGGTTGGCCGTGATAAGAAGTTTTGATTTTACTCTGAGTATGATGGGATGCCTTTGGAGGGTAGGAACAGGAGAGAAATAACTGATTTATTTATTAAAAGATCATTCTGGCTAGCATGGGGCATATTGACATTGAGTGAGCTGGGAAGCCATCGGAAGGTTTTGAGCAGAGAGGTGACATAAACTGACCCGTGTTTTATGAGGGTCATTAGAGCTGCTGTGTGAAAAAGTGACTATAGTGTAACCAGAACGAAGGAATGACATCTGATAACCTCAACAGTAGTGCCAGAGGTAGATGATGGTGACATGAAAGTGAGTGGGGTGGTAAAAATGGTTGAATTTAGGATATTTTTAGAAGCTAAGATAGAGTTAAGGACTGAAACTTACACAATTTAGGGGGCTTCCTTTATAAAAAAGAATTAAAAAACTATATATACAAAGTTTGATCCTATTATGAATATTTAGAATGAGAAATCACAACAAATTATAATTTTAAAATACCACAAACATAAGAAAAATAGGCTATTATTATTATTAGTTACCTATGACACAGCTATGTAATTGCCTTCTTCCATGTTTTGGCTGCATACTCCTTGTCTTGTCATATGACCACCAATAATATTATATTTTTTATTATTGGTAGATTAGAAAATTGTCTCTTAGCTTCACAATTGGCTATTGATGACATCAATCGCTCACTTTCCCTATAATGTTTTGCTCAAGCACTACTTCTTGTCTGTAAGGAAATTCGTAGAGCGGTGGTTCTTAAACTTTAGAGTACGCCAGAATCTCCTGAGGGGCTTGTTAAAACACAGATTGCTGGGCCCCACCCTCAGAGTTTTTGATTCAAGGAGAGGGGCCTGAGAATCTGCATGTCTAACGAGTTTCCACATGTTGCTGATGCTGCTGGCCTGAGGACCTTGCTCTGAGAACCACCACCTTAGAGAACCCCAGCCCTTGGATCTCCCTCAGCTGCCTCCGACTTCCCGCCTCTACCAGGCTGTTCCTGGGTTGGTGGTTGAGGGGCCTTGCAGCCTGAGTCATAATGGCCCCTGAGCAAGAATGGAGCAGCATCTAGTTCAGATCCTTCTCCTGGAAGTTAAAGATAGCCTAGCTGCTCTTTGATGCCACCAGGGCACATTGTCCCTTGGCAGTGAGTAGATGTGAGATGGTGCTGGCATCAGGACCGGGCCTGACACCACCGACAGTGCTCTCAACCTCCAGCGTGTGGCAACAATTACTACTTCCGTTCTCCGCCCTCCACACCTGGGTCCGTAGATGAGAACACACCAAGCCATGGAAGCTTCATTAGCATCGGGCAAATTTGCCTCTTGCTGGTACTAGCTTGCTGATTCATTGCAGCAGAGCCTACAGGATTTGCTGATGGACTGAATGTGTGATGTGAGGGTAGAAGTGTTAAAAACAATTCATAGGTTTTAGGCCTGATCAGTTGAGTGCAAGGTGGTGCCATTTACTGACGAGACCAACTAGTAGAGTTGCAGATTGGAGGGGAGGGAGATAATATTATTTGTACTATTTCCTGTGGCTGCCATAACAAATTACCACAAATTTGATAGCTTAAAGCAACAGAAATTTATTCTCTCACAGTTCTGGATGCCAGAATCTCAGCATCAGTTTCCCTGGGCCACAATTAAGGTATGGGCAGCGCTGCGCTCCCTCCAGTGGCTCTAGGGAAGAATCCATTCCTTGCTTTTTCCAGCTGCTGGTGGCCACCAGTGTTCCTTCATTTGTGGCCCCATCTCTCCAATCTCTGCCTCTGTGGTCACATCGCCTTCTCCTCTTCTGTGTGTATCAAATCTCCCTCTGCCTCTCTCTTATAAGGACACTTGTGTTTGGGTTAAGAGACCACCCAAAAAATCCAGGATAATCTCCCCATGTCAAGATCCTTAATTACGTCTTCAAAGATCCTCTTTCTTTATAAAGTCACATTTACAGGTTCCTGGTATTATGACCTGATAGCTTTGGGAGGCCATTATTCAGCCTACTACTACACACATGTGAAGTTTGAAATTCCTGTTAGACATCTAAGTGAAGATTAGAAAGAATTTATTAGTAGATAATTAAGAAATGCAGCAGTAAGAAAAAAATGCTTCCAAAGCTTCTATATGTAACAATAAATATCTCCTTATGATTAGTGACATCTATAGCATAGAAGATGAAATGGTGAAAAGTTGGAGCACATTGAAAATCTGAAGGTTATTTAAATTATATTTACTTAATTATGAGTAAACATATCATGCTGCCTTTCAGAGTGAGTTGGTAGAGGGCAAGGATTAGGTCAAGTAAACAAATCTATAGAAAGTCTGGTATTCCATAGGAATTAGAAACGTTGAGTAGCATTAAAGTCAAGGAAAGATAAAAGAACCATAATGAGATATGTCTTACTTTCAGATTTTCTGATGCTATTTATTATTTTACCAGACAAACCTGAATTTAAAAACTGGTGTAATTAAATGTAAGGAGCAAAATGTTACAGGAGACAGGCTCCCTTTGAAAGTCAAGAACTCATGTTCTGAAATGTGAGGTACAGAGCTTTTACCGAAAGAGCTTTTTTCAATATTAGTGTTCCGAATCATGAAAGGAATCCATAACACTGCCGTGGTTGCTTAACCATGTGATGTGTTCTGCAGACTAGAGCTGTGCATTAAAGAGTAGGACTTTATCAGAGCTTTATAAAGGCATTTTGTGTAACAGTAAATAGTCAGGAATTCCAGGTAGAGAATCATGATTTACGTTCGTGCCCAAAAATCAGGGTTGATTTTGTTGTTTGCTTACTAGATATCCAGCATGAAACAGTTCTACCTGAAGGGAAATAACACGAGGATAGATATCTTTTTTATCATTATAGATCAACCAGTCGATATAGTGCTTAGTAGATACTGTTGAGAAATTCTAGAAGCACATGAAGTTTTCAGGGCACATGAAGTAAGCATAAAACTTTTCTCATTTTACTTTCAATGCTCTAATTTCTGCATAACTCTTTCCCCCTCCCAATTTGGTTGAATAAAGAGAGTTTAGTTTTGCTTTAGGAAGAGAACCACTTACTTAAAATATTATTTGAGAAATGCTTCCTAGTGGTTATGTCAAATATTTTTAGTTGATTTATTGAAAAAGAATACAACTCTTCGACTCTAAATAAAAACTTTTATTTATTTATTTATTTTTTGTGAGGAAGATCAGCTCTGAGCTAACATCCATGCCAATCCTCCTCTTTTTTTGCTGAGGAAGACTGGCCCTGGGCTAACATCTGTGCCTATCTTCCTCCACTTTATATGGGACGCTGCCACAGCATGGCCTGACATGTGGTGCGTCGGTGTGCGCCTGGGATCCGAACCCCGGGCCGCCAGCAGTGGAACACGCTCACTTAACCGCTAAGCCACGGGACGGCCCCTAAATAAAAACCTTTATTTGTTATTTCCGTCTTTAACAGAAATCATCAGGGCCCAAGTGAAAACATTGTATTCTGAGCTAGAACTTCTAAGCAATAATAAACATGTAGCATTTGGGTATTAATGGTTCTGTAATAGTTTCTAAAATACCCAGAATGTGTAAGAATAGGGCAATAACAACAGTGTTAATGATTAACTTTAAAAATTCTTTTTTAGCAAGCTGCCTGCTAGAAACACTACAATCAGCTGGCCGTCTAGAAGAGGGGATCATCTTATGGACCACGTGGCTCAGAAATCTGAAGAGCAATGGACGTGTGCGGTCTGCACGCTAATAAATAAGCCTTCTTCTAAGGCGTGTGATGCTTGCCTAACTTCAAGGCCTGTTGGTAAGTCTGAATTTTGATTCTGAGCTCATTCCATTTCAAAGAGAGTTAATTATACAAAGTCAGGTAAATACCTTGTTCCATTTTGATATTTCATAACTAAGTAAAATGCTTTCTTTCTGGAAGCTTTAAAGGAATTGCCAGACTTTGCATGTAAACCATGCCAATATTCTGTGAGCACTTTTTTTTAAAACGGGGAGAGAAAGCATACTTGTGCTGAAAGAGTATGTGCCTTTGTATCTCAAAAAACTGAGATGATCACATCTGTTCTCTACTGTTTCTAATGAATTATTCAATAAAGCTTTGTTTTATGCAGATTTCAGCAACTTTTGAGTTTTGTTATTCAGTCCAAGTGTTTCATAAATTGAAAGGGAGGATTTCTGTAAGAATATCTTCGCAGGTGGAATAGAAAAATGCTGAATTTTTTCTCTTCTTTATCCTTCCTACCCCTTGTTATTAAAATCTTTACTCAGACAATTGTACTGATTTCATTGAAATCCTTCAAAATAACTCTTTATAGCTCACAATTTCATGCGTTCAGAGAATGTAAAACCTCAGAGGAAACCTGTGATTAAGAACCATCTCATTGCTGAGGCTTCTATTGTGTTCTCAGAGTGTTATTTCTTTCTTCAATTAGAGATGAGAAAGTTCATTCTTGACTTACGGACCCCAGCATTGTGTTAGCTGTCATATTGTGTTTTGTTCTCTGGGCCAGAAAGGCGGGCATTGCCCTTTGCACAGCTTTGCTGGTACTCCATCTCCTATTTCTCTCCCCTCCTCTTCAGTGCCATTCAGCAGAGCCCTCAGCACACCACAGCCTGGGTTTCCACATTTATCTCAACATTCTGAAATGCCTTCACACATCTCATTAACTATTTTCTTGTTATTTTTTCTGAGTATGAAAGACACGTATTTTTTTTGAGGAAGATTGGCCCTGAGCTAACATCTGTTGCCAATCTTCCTCCTTTTTTCTCCCCAAAGCCCCAGTAGATAGTTGTAGGTCATAGTTGTATATCCTTCTAGCTGCTCTGTGTGGGACACCGCCACAGCATGGCCTAACGAGCAGTGTGTAGGTCCTCGCCCCCGATCCGAACCAGCGAACCCCGGGCCACCGAAGCGGAAGGCGTGAACCCAACTGCTACGCCACCGGGCTGGCCCCAAGACACATATCTTAACCACAATTAGAATATACTATAGTACAGATTCCAAAATCCTAGGATACTTTGTTAAAACATAGTTAATAAATGTTAAGTCTTTGTAATTCATCTTTACTGTTTTTAAATAAGCCTTTCACTTTGTCTTGTCATTGACATAACATTCATGATGATGTGAATATAGGCCTCTGACTGCTGATCTAAAGCTTTATGAGATATCACCTCTTAATTACCACTGCTTTAATACTTTGCCTAATAGTAACAAAACTGATAGCTGAATAACCTTAAAATCCTTAGACGTAATATGAAGCAAATATAAATCTTTGTTAAACCCGCCTCTGAGTCCCTATAAGTTGTTGAAATTTTGCACTTTGTATAATACTTCATTTCCTCACCAGAAGATGGTTAATTCTGAATTGCCCAAGCTAGCTTTGTATTATTAGTTCTTTATATGAGTTCACTGTGATGAATGAACTAAATGTTCTGATCAAATAAAAAGATCTTTCAAATAGTCAGTATATTACATTTATAAGAATACTATAGTCAATATATTACATTTATGGGAATACTATAGAATTACTTATCTCTTCTTCTAGATTCAGTACTCAAGAATGAGGAAAATTCTATTGCTTTTAACCACTTAGTGAAGTACCCTTGCAACAACTTTGGAAAGCCAAGTACAGAAGTGAAGATCAACAGGAAAACTGCCTTTGGAACTACAACCCTTGTCTTGACCGATTTTAGCAATAAATCCAATGCTTTGGAAAGAAAAAAAAGCCAAAACCAGATGCTAGATGAGGAATTTCAAAACTCTCCTCCTACCAATGTCTGTCTTAGTGATATACCGCACCCCTCCAAGGAGAGAACAAACCATGTAACTCAACTATCTAACGAAGTAAACCTATCATCTGGGGTCTGCCCTCCATCTAAATTATTTAGTCCAGCATATAAAAAATTGAAAACAACCCACTCCTCATCACCAGATCTCAAAAGTTGCAACCCTGGATTTTCCAACAGGTATGATGCTTCTAACCTTGATCTTTCAGGTATTTGCATTGTTTTAACACCACAGAAAAATCATCCATTGCTGAGAAAGTTGAATTGATTTTGGTCATGTAAACCAAACCCTGAATCTATTATAGTAATTTGTTTCCCTTGCCTTCTCTATTAGCTTATAATGTTAGAGAAGGGAAGGGAATGAAAAACAGAATTGCCAACATCTGTAAAAAAATTTTTTTTTCTCACTGTAACCATATATATGCTCAATACAGACTATTTGGAAAATGTTGGAAAGTATAAAGAAAAGTGTTTAAATCCCCCATAATCTTACCAGTTATCATTCACCACTGTTGGCATTTTTTTATATTTCCTTCCAATGAAAGATAGTTCTTCTAAAAGGAAAACTATCATTCATAACAGTTTAGTAAGTGTCTTCTATTCTAAAGAGAGGGATCTGAGATACTCCTAGTGACATTTCTGCTAAAGAAAGTGGCTGTATCTCAAACAGCCATACAGGATGGTGTTCTTTGTTTCAACCAAAAAGGCCCAAAGAGCGAGCTACTTTTGTATCTGAAATTAAAAAGTTATGATTCCAATTAATGAATACTACCAGACCAGATATGTTTTATGAGACTACCAACTGCATATTCAGGAGAAACTACACATTCATGAGACTACCAGATTCAGATGATATCTACTGTCACCAGAGATGCAGAAATTTTAATTCACAATGTCATCCCTCGTTCCTTAATGATTATTGGCAGCTCCTAAAACTGTCTGGCGACACTCCTTCCCCCTCCTTGTTTAGTCCCTTTCTCTGGTCTTCCAACTATCACAGCCTGATATTATGCCTCCATCAGAGCGAGACATCACTCCACAATTTTCTTTTCCAAGCTATGTTTTTTCTTTTCCTTCAGAAAGCAGGTGGTGTATATACAGCATTTTTAAATGAAGTGAAGAATATTTTAAAAGAAGTGAAAGTGAAGAGTCTTTTTCCCATGTGTCTTTTCTTGCCAATGGAAGACGAGCAGAGAGAGTTCCTGTGGGGGGAATCTGAAGTAATCTCAAGAGGGATTCTGATTTCCAGCTTCTCCTCTGATTGGCTGTGCCTTTGCTGAGGAAAGGAGTCTTCCTTTGGGCAGTGAGATGCAGGACCACTTGGTGGACACTCCTAGACCAATCTCTGGGAATCCTTAAAGCTTATTTCATAACAGAATTCTGAGACAGTTTTTGGTCAAGAGATGCTTTTATCTCAAGTTTCCTATCCCAACTCTAAATTTACTATCAGTTAATTTTTTTTTTTTTTTTTTTGCTTGAGGAAGATTCACCCTGAGCTAACTCTGTGCCAATCTTCCTCTATTTTGTATTTGGGTCACCGCCATGGCATGGCCGCCGATGAGTGGTGTAGGTCTGTGCCCAGGATCCAAACCTGCAAACCCGGGCTGCTGAAGCAGAGCGTGCCGAACTTAACCACTACGCCACAGGGCCAGCCCCTCCATCAGTTAATTTTGATGATATATCCTTGACTCATTTTTTTTTTAAAAATTTGTTCATAATCATTTATAATAACTGGTTTACCTTTTGTCCATAATACAAATGATAGATATTTGAATTAAGCTATGGGGCCAAACTTCTAACTGAGTGCATCAGTATACCACCTTTTCACCTTAACCCTGATAAATGTCTCCTGACAAAAGTTCAGGAAGGAGCTATTTAAGAGCGTCTGAGTTGCGAGGCTATCCTGTAAGAAAATCACTTTTAACAGGCTTTTCTGTAGCTTAAGTAGAAAGAAGTAGATGTGATTGTTTGAAAATATTATGGCATTTGTTGCACCCCAATGAAATATCTTGGCATATTTTTATTTCCTTAGTGCTTTGTAGAAAAATCTCAGACGATTTAACTAATGAATTAGGGATTTAAAAAGACATTAATGTAACCTTAATTTTAAATGATTGCTTCATAAGCCATTAGTAATGAGGTCACATGATCAATCACAGTGCACAGCATTACTTAGAAACTCAGCAGCCTGTGTATCTGTTGAATATAAGAACCCCAGGACTGAGACTCTCAAATCAATCAAGATCAACCAGCAGAATAAATGTCAAGTGATGAAATACATTCACCCAGCAGCCCTTCTGCACCCAGCTACTTTACAAGGAATAAATTGCAAATTACTGTCATTTATTTCATTTTTCTCCTTGTCTGGCAGCTACAGTGTTCATCTTGCGGACAAGATGCTGAGCAGAAGCCCACGACATAATATGGTTAAAGCAGGTGGCTCACTCGGAGAATTTATAGCCAGTTTAGTTTTTCTTTAATAATTATATGGTAATTAATTTGCCTTTTGTGCTCTTAATTACCGATCTCATCACCACATGATGCATGCTATGTCGAGGAGGCATATTTTCAGATTGGTCTTTAGATATACTTGAATTTGATCCAGCTACAGGATTATAAATTAGATGGTTGAACCAATTTTTAAGCAGTTAAGAGAAACTGCTAGAAATAGTTTTCAGTCTTTGATGAAGTATTGGAAATACAGAGGAAAACACAGTGGTACATTTTTAAAGAATACATGTATGTTAGGTTCAAGTTTTGCTGAGCTGATGCAAAGGCTCACGGAGAGGGATGAAATGAAACTAACAAAATCACTGTCATTTTCTCCTGTCTGCTGCCATCAGGGTTGCCACAGTTCTACCTCTCCTCAAGAGTGAAGCGCTGCCCTTTCTACTTGGTTCTGGGTCACTTTTTGGATTTTTCAGTCCCCAAGGATCTCAGAACCACCTGGAACCATCTAGGATGAGTCATTTAACCTCTGTTTGTTTGTTTGAATCCTTGAAATACCACTGAGCTACAAAAATCTACATTCAATGAGACTCATTAGTTCCAAAACATTTTAGACGGTGTTTTTATTATAATGAATCACCCTATCTATAAAATAAGTCAAACCATGATAACTTGATCACTGAAAAAATAAAATCCATTTTAAAATTACAAGCTTGCGGGGCCGGCCCCGTGGCTTGGCGGTTGGGTGCGCGCGCTCCCCTGCTGGCGGCCTGGGTTCGGATCCCGGGCGCGCACCGACGCATCGCTTCTCCAGCCACGCTGAGGCCGCATCACACGTACAGCGGCTAGAAGGATGTGCAGCTATGACATACAAGTATCTACTGGGGCTTTGGGGGAAAAAAAGAAAGAAAGAAAATTAAAAATAATAATAATAATAAATAAAATAAAATTACAAGCTTGTGCTTGGTAATGTCCTCCTTCTTGATAATAGTTTTTATCTGATCTCTGTCCTGTGTTATTTGTTTATTTATTAATTAATGAGTACTTATTGAGGCCCTATCATGCATCGAACATTGCTCTTGGTTCTAGTGACCTCTCCCTCAGCAAACTACAGCCACAGGGCCAAATCCAGCCAGCCACCTGTTTTTGTGAATGAAGTTTTATTGGAACACATCTCATTCCTGTTGGTTTACATATTGTCTATGGCTGCTTTTGTGCTGCAGAGTTGAGTAGTTGCAACAGAGACCATAAGACCTACAAGACTAAAATAGGTGCTATCTGAAAAGATTACTGAAGATAATCTTACATTGAAGGTATTGAAAAAATTATAATAGATCAACTCCTGATCTGTTATATTAATAGACCATTTACAATCTAATATTAATATTCAAAATGATGGTCCTAATCATCAAAATAAGTTAAACTGTTCTGTATGCTACATTTACCTGAGAAAATGCTCTGCTACATTTTAGAAAGCTTTTAAATAATGATTGAAACAAAGAGGAACCAAGATGTCCTTAATTAATCAGAACACTTAATTATCCTGGATAATGTTTTCTATCATAAAATTAAGATTAGTCGTGCATATTTAGATGTGATCACAGGTGGCGTCAGTATCTTGGTTGCATTAACTCAGTGCTTCGCAGCTTAATGTGCATATGAATCACTTGGGAATCTTGTTAACAGGCAGATTCTAATTCTGCCAGCCTCTGGAGGAGGGGCAGATGATTCTGTATTTGTAAGGAGCTCCCAAGTGATGCTGATGCTTCTGGTTAGTGGACCACACTCTGAGTACCAGGGATCAGATAGCATACGGCTATTATTTTTGTGTGTGTGTGTGAGGAAGATCAGCCCTGAGCTAACATCCATGCCAGTCCTCCTCTTTTTGCTGAGGAAGACTGGCCCTGAGCTAACATCTATTGCCAATCCTCCTCCTTTTTTTTTTTTTCCCCTTTTTCTCCCCAAAGCCCCAGTAGATAGTTATATGTCATAGTTGCACATCCTTCTAGTTGCTGTATGTGGGACGCAGCCTCAGCATGGCCGGAGAAGCGGTGCATCGGTGCGTGCCCGGGATCTGAACCCCGGGCCGCCACTAGTGGAGCGCGCTCACTTAACCGCTAAGCCATGGGGCTGGCCCCATGCCCGTGTGTGCTTTTAATAAGAAAGCATCATTTCATTGTTAATATTCTTAACTTCATTTTTTTCTCCTTTAAAAGTTTTTTTTTAAAGCACCCATTTATGACCCACTTGCTTCAATTTTGAAATCACTGGACTTCTCTACAACCATCGAGATATTTAGCTTCTCTTGAAGTTAAAGTTTTAATATCGCTTTTGCGGGGAGAGGCTGGTGTAATGGTGGGGGGTTGTGGAAAAGAGAAGCCTATGGCCTCTCAGCTTCCCATTTCTGGTTGCTATTACCATGATTCTAAAATACAAGCCACTGTCCCCTACCCTGGAAAAGGTACCGACAAAATAGTTACTGATGAAATATTTAATTATGATGATTTCCTTAGCAATGCCTACAGCTGCTTCCGTTTTACAAATGCCTGCTGTTCAAACAGCTTCAGAAACTACCCCAGAATGTCTGAGTCCATTTAAAGCAATATATTCAAGCATCTGTTTTATAAACGAATTTAAACCAATTTCATCACAAATAAAAGATCTCTTATATGTCAGTTATATCTCAATAAAACAGGGGAAAAAAGATCTCATACTCTGAACATTTCAATTAGATATGATGCCTTGAGGCATCATTATAGGAACAAGTATGTGAAGAATACAGTTTAGGAAGCAAAGAAAAGGGGAACTACCTCTGATTTTTAAGTATTTTTAAAAATTATTTAAGAATATTTTGTTGCTTAGAAATTAATTTTAAAAAGTGGGAACAGATGAACTTTTTATCATTAAAAAGTCTTAAAATAGGGATATTAAAGGGAAGGACTTCTGGTTTTAATTGATGTGAGTTCTTTTTCTCTTTAACCGGTTTATTAAAAAGACTAACTCTTATAAAGGCATTATTAAAATTATGCAAAATATAAAAAATTAAAAATAATCATGAAGCCCCTTTTCAAAGAGAAAATTCTGCTTATACAGCCACACTAGAAGGCCAGCTCCTGACCTTTGCACACTGTTTGCAGGAATAACCTCCAGATACTCTTGATCCTAATCATGGAGGGAATGAAGCTTCCCTACTAGCTTTACAAAATGCACATTTCTGCTCTGCCGGGCAGCCTGTTCCTTGCTGAAATATGATTGCAACTATTATAGTTGCCATGATCAAAGAAAAGCATAGAAAATTGTCTTGAAAGTGGACAGGGGAGAGAGTGATCTCTTTGGCCTTGTCAGAGCCATTGACGACAGTTTGCTACTGATGAGAAAATAATTAGAGAAGATGGTGACTCTAGTTACTTTGGAGGCCGGGGGGCAGCTGGACTTGAGAATATTTTAAAGGAAATAAAAGTGGCCACACTGTAATGTTGGCTAAGAGAAGAACTGAATATCACAAACGAAAACTAAGAAAATTGGATGCACAGTTCAGCTGTTTTTATTCTTAAGAAATTTAAATTACGTGCTTTAGGTACATAGGTGGCTTTGGAAGTAAATTAAAATTACTTGGCAAAATCAAGGATTAAGAAGTCTTAGCAGAGGCCCGCCTGGTGGTGTAGTGGTTAAGTTCACGGGTTCTGCTTCTGCGGCCCAGGGTTCACAGGTTCGGATCCTGGCTGCGGACCTGCACACCACTCTTCAAGCCATGCTGTGACGGTGTCCCATATATGAAATGGAGGAAGATTGGCCACAGATGTTAGCTCAGGGCCAATCTTCCTCACCAAAAAAAAAAAAAGTCTTAGCAGTGTGTGTAGTTACCTAAAGTTGACCACGGTCCACTTTTCGGTACAATGTCTTTGTAGAAGTGAAATTCTAACATGGGGGTGAGGTGGTGCGAATGACCCCTTTAGCAAGATCATGCTGTAGTTATTTTGTAACCTGTCATTACAGGGAACTTCAAATTAATAAGACAGATGGCACCTGTACGCTGAATGCTGGCAGTCCCCGCTGCAGTAAACACCACCGCCTCTGTGCTCTCCGCGTTGTGAGGAAGGACGGCGCAAACAAGGGCAGGCAGTTCTATGCTTGTCCTCTACCTCGAGAAGCACAATGTGGATTTTTTCAAGTACGTGTAAAGTTTATCAAGCTGACTCCAGTGTCATTGAGTACTTCAGGTATTAAAATGTAACAGCAATCCTTTTCCGGTTTTACCTTTGATATTCAGTCTAAAGCCTGAATGTTGAATAATTTAAAATTCAAAGAGGTTCATAAAAAAAAAGAAAAATTAAATAATAGCTATTAGATTATTGGAGTATGTCATATTTGTAACCACAAGTGTAGAAGCGGTGCCCTTGGTTTATAAAGATAGAAAGGTCTTGAGTAACTTACCCAGGTGGCTAATAATCCAAGATACGGGATGTGCTCTTTCTAACTTCAGTGTGACATCAAAACCTTTGGCTTATACATTGGCTAGAGGTACATGAGAAAAATAATTTACATATCTTGAATTTATGATAAACTTAGCGAATCCTACTACACAAGCTTGACCAAAAAACATGATGGCCTGATAACAATTTAGATATAGGTGATTTCTCATGCCTTCCAATCTATGAGTGTGTCCCTGAAAATGAATGTGAGACAGGAGACAAGAATCTGGGTCCTTTTAGTCAGTCTCACTCTCTGCATTCCTCAGAGTGTGAGCATCTCATTGTGCTGAGTGTGATTCTAATGTTTAAAGATAGATATTTTTCCAATTGCTCCATCTGGTGCATAACCGAAAAAAGAAAATATTGATCTGTTTCAGGCTGGAGCTAAAATTTTCTGATTGGGCTTGTTGAGAGAGAAAATATCTGTCTTCAAAGTGGTACCTTCCTAAGGAATTTCCCTGGGAAAATTTGATGATGATTTTAGATCTTCACCCCTGCACAAGATGTGACTCCATCTTACTAAATTTACAGATTTCCTCCTCTAGAAGCTTTTATACATGTAATGGAGAAAATATTATTAGCAATATTAATAATATCACAGCCTGCTTTATACCTCTCTTGAGGCCAATATTAATAAGAATGAGAATAATACAGTGGAATCTGCCTAAATTAGTCTGAGTAATTCTATGTTGGATTTTTTCTTTTCCTAAGAGACTAAGGAAGTTTAGTATTAGAATCATGACAAATCTTTGATCTTAATAGTTTTAACTAAAACAGATCTATCACGGGAAGATTGGTGAGCGCTTTACCGCAAGATTTTGATGGTTTTCAATTATTCTCAATAAAGTGAGGAAACTTTTGTAAGTATGCCTTTAGACAAAGAGAAGCTCAGAATTATGGCAATTTGCTATGTGATTCAAGCAAATTTGTAAGAGATGCTTCTTATAGGATATAAGCTTTTTTAAGGGCAACAACTAATGACTCATATCTATTATACAATGTCAAATTAATAGTAACAGCAGTGAAGACAATATGTCACCAATCAAACATGCCTAGGCTTAGCCCATACATCATTCTAACTTCCATCTAACCTTTACAATCTTTCTGTTTTCCCCCACAGTGGGCAGACTTGTCCTTCCCATTCTGCAACCATGGCAAACGCTCCATCATGAGAACTGTGTTGAAGATTGGACCTAATAATGGAAAGAATTTTTTTGTGTGTCCTCTTGGGAAGGAAAAACAGTGCAATTTTTTCCAGTGGGCAGAAAATGGGCCAGGAATAAAAATTATTCCAGGATGCTAATATCTTCTCCTTCTGTAGAATATCTGGCATTTAATCTCTTCGAACTGTGTATAATGGTTAATCCCCTTTTCTTTAATAAAAAGGTTGTAGAATATCTATGGTACGTTGTAAAGTTATTACAATATTTGAGAACTGTTCATTTTTTTTATGTGTGCCATCTTTCCATTCTATGGCTATGTATTTTTTTTTACCTTGGTGAACGTTATATGTGTTTCATGAAATATACAATATATTCCATTTAGAATGTATATTTAGTGCATTTAGTAATGACAATAAAGTATTTTTAGTATGCTCTTGGTCTGTTGTAACTTCTTTGGGGGAGCAGTGATTTTTTTTTTAGGGGAAGATTTTGCAGTACAATAAAATAATGTATTCTGTCTGTAATGAATAATTTTTTCATGTATTGCTACTATTCATAAGGTATAATTAAAGGTACTTCTTGTTTTCTTAAATGAAATTTAAATGAAATCTCCTTTATGGAAAAGAATATTTCTTTTGTTTATTTTATTCAACAAATATCAAGATCTTCTTAGATGCTAGGGATATGTCAAACACTTGTATAAGTTTAAATGTATTTTCGTGGAAAGCTATGGCGATTCAGAATATAAAAAGTAACATTTAAGAACAGAAGAAGTTTGCATATCTTGAAAATAGAAGTTGATTTAAGTTTTTCTAATCTTGATTTTAATATCTGTTAGTTTTAAAAAGTAAGTCAATTTCAAAAGTTTAATAATGTGCTATTATTTTTTTATTTCTGATTTTATATTAACTCCCTTTCTTTTTTTTTTTCAAACTTTAATTCAGGTAACTGTATGAAAGAAAAATAAAACCTCAATCTTAAAGTATTTCTGCATGTTTGTGGAAAATTCCATTCAGAGCTGGTTCAATCTATTAAAAAGAAAGAACCGCTTAGAAGATGGCTTGAGCCCCTTTGCATTCTATCACTGAATTGTCCATGCAGAGCTACAGAAGTTAACAGCATATGAAATTACCATCAAGGACAGAGCTTAGTTCACCGTCTTACATGTGTTGGAACTCTACACTGAAGAGACAGAATTAGAGCCAACTTCAGATCAGTGATCTTAACCCAGCAGAGCAATGACTCTACAGTGCAGACCAGGAACTGGACTGGACCATTGATGATCTTAGTGACTTGATGTGAAGTACACAGGGTGTGCGTTCAGAAGGAAATGCAAATTGTGCAACGAGGGAAAAGTCCCACTGCAAATCAGGCTTCCATAAATTCCACTCTCCAAAAATAGCAAATAAATTACAAGGAAATATAGGCAAATGAAACAATAGATTTCAATATGATAAACTTAGGTATTTAATCAGAAATGTGCATGATTTATATGAAGAAAATGTTACTGAGAAGCATCGAAGAACCAGATGGACAGACAGAACAGGATCTTGTTTGGAAAGGATGGATGTTTAAAAATGGGCATTCCTCCAAACTTAATTTTGAGTTTAAAAAATTTCCCATCAAAGGGGCCAACCCAGTGGTGCAAGCGGTTAAGTGCACGTGTTCCACTGCGGCGGCCCGGGGTTTGCCGGTTCGGATCCTGGGCGCACACCGACGCACTGCTTGGCAAGCCATGCTGTGGCGGCGTCCCATATAAAGTGGAGGAAGATGGGCACGGATGTTAGCCCAGGGCCAGTCTTCCTCAGCAAAAAAAAGAGGAGGATTGGCAGATGTTAGCACAGGGCTGATCTTCCTCACAAAAAAAAAAAAAAAATTCCCATCAAAATCTCTAGAAGGTTTCTGCTTCTACTGTGGAGTAAGCTCCAACTGAATCCAACTCCAGATTCTGGACAAAATCAAAAACAATACTAGAGAGAGAGTGAACAAAAGCAGGCAGATTCTGAAGGGATGTAAAATTTGGGAGAAGGGACCAGCTGGAGGTGATTTCCCATTTTTTACAGTTTTTATCTTGAGGGCAGAACTGGCCCTCAAGCCAGTTCTCAATCAAGCAGGCTGGCCAAAACTCCAGCAGAAAATTCATAGTCGTTTTGGCCTGAAGAGCCAGCACACATTTGGGCACCCACAGCCAGCGGAAAGGGAAATCTCAGGAGAGATTCCGAGAGGGGGACCCCCAAGTTCTGTGTTTAAACTCTGCCCGTGTCATTGATTGACCACGGAACCACACATAATGCGTGGGGCAGACTGAACACAAAACAGCTAAAGATGAACGAACTGAACCAAGATTTGATCTGCTGCCCAAGAGAATTTGCGGTTTGTATCTAACCAAATTGGTTGCCTGCTGAGACAAAAACATCAACGCTCTCTAGAGGAATATACCAAATCCAGAGTCACCACCACATAATACTCACAATATTCAGGATTCAACCCAAATGACACAACATAAGAAGATCCAGAGTAATGTGACCTGATTTCAGAGAAAAGACAAACAACCAAGACTAACTCCAAGATGACCGCGATGTTGGAATTAGCAAACAAGGATTTTAACTATGGATTTTAGCTATTATAACTACGCGCATTGAAGTTAATGCTAAAGGGAAATGATACTAGATGGAAATTCAAATCTTTAAGAAGCAGTACAAAAAACCTGAGATGGCAAGTATCTAAATAAATATAAAATACTATTTGTGCCTCTTAGTTTCAGATACATAGGACTGTTTAAAGCAAAAAATTATAACCTTGTCTTACGAGATTTATAATGTGTGTAGATATAATATGATAACTATAGCATAAGGACAGAGGTCAAAGAAGCTATACAGTTGCAAATTTTCTACACTTTATGTGAAATGGTACCATATTAGCTCTAAATGTAAAAAGTTAAGTACGTGTAGATAATACCTAGTACCAGATTGGGAAAGTTTTCGACCACTACTTCTTCAAATACTTTCTCAGTGTCCGCACTCTCCCGCCTCTCCTTCTGAGATTCCAATAATACAAATATTAGATCATTAGATTGTTATTGTCCCACAAATCCCTGGGCACTACTCATTTTCCCCAGTCTATTTTTCTTTCTCTCTTTTTCAAATAGAGTAAATTTTATTGATCCATCGTCAAGTTCACTGACTCTATTCTCTGTCATCTTCTCTCTACTGAGACCATCCAGCCAGTTTTTTGTTTCAATAATTGTATTTTTTAGTCTCGTAATTTCCACCTGGTTCCTTTTTCATAACTTCTGTTTCTTTGCTGAGAATTTCCATTTTTTCCATTGGTTTCAAGAGAATTTATAGTTGATTCTGGGAGCACTTTTATGATGACCACCTTAAAATCCTTGTCAGATAATTCTAAATATCTGATTTATCAGTATTGTTATCAGTTGAGCATCTTTTCTCCTTCAGATTGTGGTTTTCCTGGTTTTGGGCATAAGAGGTGATTTTGGGTCATATCCTGGATGTTTGGTTATTATATCAGGAGACTCTAGGTCCTATTTAAATCTTCTATTTTCGCATGTTGTCATCTGTTTAGGTTGAGTGTGTAGGGTCTGACTTACACTGTGGGCTTTGGCCCAATGACAGTTTAGTTTTCAGAGACCCTGCAATGCAGTTCTGGTCGGCTTCATCCTGGTCTTGCTGTGGGTCCTCATCAGTCCCTCTGGTGCTGTCTGGTGCTCCTAGGCCACCTTCTGCAGAGGGGTATGGGCAGAAGCCACTGTGCCTGTGTCTCCTTGTGCCACCAGGCGGAGGGAAGCAGGTATTGTGATTATCCCACGTCAACAACATGGACTCCCACAGCAGGACCAGGACTGTCAGCCTTCAGAGAGTGCATCTGTCCATCGTTGTGCTGAACTTTTGGAAGATGCTATGTAGTCTACTGGTAATCATCTCTTTGGAGTTTATGTGCCTACTTCTTGGTATTTCAAATCAGTATCACAGGAATATAAAAGTTTTTAATCATGAGGGAAACTGAGACAGATAAAAGGTAAAATGAGGAAGATGAGGATTTTAAGAGCCACTGTTTCTTGAGCCCTTATTTTATGACAGCTGCTGTCACTTTCCATAGATTATTTCCTTTAATCCTCTTGACCGCCCGTGAAATAGGCTTTATTATTGTTGTTATTTCTAATTTTTCAGTTTAGTAGCCTGGCTTGATGTAGGTTAAGTACAAAATATGTGCATCACACAGGCTGTGGTTTGAATGAAGTTTGTGTAGCACTAAAGCCCACATTCTGCATAAGCTGTGCTCCTTTCCATGTTCTAAAGAAAAGTGGCTATACCCAGAGTCACATATCTTTAATATGTGCAAATACCTGACATACACAAATGAAAATAATTGTGGTATGATGATAAGATTATGGTAATTTTTTTCTCTAAATTTGTCTTGTTACATTTGTAATGTTAAAATTTCTATAAATTTATTTTAAATTTCCATTACTTTTCATTGCTTTTATTTCTTTAACTTCCATTGGAAAAATTTTTTTTTTTTTTTGGTGAGGAAGATTCGCTCTGAGCTAACATCTGTTACCCATCTTCCTCTTTTCTTTTTGCTTGAGGAAGATTAGCCCTGAGCTAACATCTGTGCCAGTCTTCCTCTATTTTGTATGTGGGTCGGCGCCACAACATGGCTTGATGAGTGGTGTAGGTCCATGCCCCAGATCCAAACTTGCAAACCCAGGCCAGCAAAGTGGAGCATGCCGGACTTAACCACTACGCCACGGGGCCGGGCCCTAAAAAATCTTTATTAATCCATTATTTTTCTTGTACTTTCTAAAGGTGCATGTCATTGCATATTCTAGGTCACCATTATTAGCAAGTTGGTATATGAAATGAAAGAGCAAATGTTCTAATAAATTTTCTGAAAGATGTAATAACCTCTTTTTTCTCTGTATATCTTTACAACACTTTATTTCTCTTCTGGAACCTATACGACACTCTGCCTCATGTTATGTTGTTTGTCCTATCTGCATTTCCTGATGTTCTCCTCCTTAAGGGATTGTATATAGCTCTTCTTTGTTCTTCACAGAATCTTACCAAGTATTGTGCTTTGCCCACAGTAGAAACTTGGTAAACATTTGTTGAATTTAATAGATGAAGGTTTGATATAATGTCAGTCTATTGAACATTTTTAACCTTGTTTCCACTATTCAAACATGACTGCACTTAAATGTCATTGAAAAGACTGTTGCTGGTTTATTATAAAAGAGAAAGATATTCCTCAGTGTCTAACAGCTGTTAAATCTTTCTAGTAATCTAAATGAAAGTCTCTTTTTACTTTTTTTTCTTTGACATTTTATAGAAATTTGCTTACAAATGGACAGGCCAAAACTAATTGGATCAAAGGGTATGCATTCATTGAAAAAGAAAGAAGGTATAAAAATAATGCTGCCTTACTGCTACACCGTATTTCATAACATAGAGATGAAAAAATAAAAGTACTCTTCACAATGCCCACGAGTTTGAACCTCTTCAATTTATAGGAAACCAAGTCAACTGGGTTTAAATAACTTCTTAGTTTTTAATTAATCTCCCTTGAGCACCTGCTGTGTGGAAAATTCAATGATACACATTTTAGTGTGTGTGTGAGGAAGATTGGCCCTGGGCTAACATCCGTGCCCATCTTCCTCTACTTTATATGGAATGCCACCACAGCATGGCTTGACAAGCAGTGCGTCGGTTCGCGCCCAGGATCCGAACCCGCGAACCCTGGGCTGCCGTAGCTGAGAGCCCGCACTTAACCGCTGCACCACCGGGCCGGCCCCAATGATAGATATTTTTAATGAAGATCTTGCCAATACATAAATGATGTAGAAAATGAGAAAGGATAATAGACTTATAAGCAAAGTGCAGAAGTGAACAGAGAAGGAGAGCTCACATCTGATTTCATGAGCTAGAGGAGCTCCAGAAAGAGACAGCAGTTGGAACTTCCCCTTGGTGAAGATCTGCATATGTAGAAGGGCATTTTAGGCAGCAGGCACAGCACAAGCAAAGATATCTAAGAGCATCAGCAAAGGGAATGTGTGGACAATAGCAAATAGTCCAGCTTGGCTACTTTGTAGGGCATGCGTAGGAAAATACAGGAAGAAAAGTTCCGTAAAGGAAGAGTTAATCCCATTTTGCTGCTACAAATGGATTTCCTAAGATGGGCCAGTTCTTTGTCTGAGGATAGAAAAATACATAAGTTCACTCTCTCCCCTTAAGGAGCCCATGGGCAGAGAAGCAAGCCAGTGCACCCTGGGACTTTGCTAGATTAATGACGCAAACAGAGGGGCTTTTGAACAAATGAAAAAAGGAATCTATTCTGCCAGTGTTGTGGGAGACAGTGTGCGGAGTGTTTAATTACTCAGATTCCGGAATGAGACTGAGTTCTGGAGTCTGACTGCTAGTTCAAAGACCTGCCTACCCCCTTACCTTCACTTGACCGTGTGACCTTGAACACGATATTTTATTAAGCTCTGGCTACTGGATGCCAAGTCGTAGTTACCTTATAAGTTAGATGGTGATGATGGTACCATCTCACAGCACTGTTTTGAGGATGAAGTGCTATATCCATTTAAAGGGCTTAGCACAGTCTCTGGCAGTGAAAACACTCGAGGTCATTGTCTTATCTTTATTCATAGTGCTCCTCCTCCTTCTACCTTCACAACTATTCTCATGGGAGGTGCAAGAGGAAATGGCAATGGTAGCACCCTTAAGAAGGACTTGAATTTCACCAGATAGACAGAGAAGGGACTAAGGGAGAGGGGAACAGCATAAGGAAAGCATGGGAGCATGAGGAGGTACATGTTGTTTTTGGGGAACAGAGGGCCCAGAACTGTAAAGAAGAAGGTATTAGGAAGAAGACGCTGGGGTGAGTTTTATGTTTCCAGTGACGCATCAAATATTTAGAAAACATGAGCTACTAAAAGCCTTAATTCATGAAGAATTGAGAGACCCAAAGGTTCAGGGTGATCCAGGCATACATTACATTCTAGACAGAAATCATAGATCTCAACAATGAGTATAAGTCATTATCAATTACAATTACTCTAATCCCATCCTCTCACTATTTCTTTGACAGCAGAAGAGGTTATGGCTTTGAGTGCATGGAAACACGGCATAGATACTGTTTCTGGAAAGGCAGGTCGTAGGCTCACACAGTTTCACCCAGAGTGATGGGCCCAAGCAGTCCACAGGGTCCCATACGTTGAAATCTATAAACCCAATGCTCAAAAGGCAGAGCAGGGCCTGGGGAAAAAAACCTGTGGTTCTTGGAAGTTGCAGAACGAAAGCCAAGTGTTTTGGGGTTGAAATACTTTCTAGTTCTTATTTGAATCCTCTTTGCTTCTCTAATAAAAGAATAGAGAGGGAAGAAAAAGACAGGAAGTTTAAAAGAGATGAGAAATGAAAAAGTGATGATAGAAAAAAATAGGCTTTGTGAATAGAAAGGGAAAGACGAAGAGAAATGCCTAAAACCTCTATATGGACACTTTGCATCCGTTTTTGGCAATCAGATATACAAATATACGAATAGTCAACAAAAGAATAGTCTTCTAAATTTTTAAAAGTTCGTACTAGCTTTTGGGACTAAATGCTACCATAAAATGCGAGACTGCAAAGCAAATTAGCAGTCTCATTGCAACAATTCCATACCCACCCTCCGTGTTGACACCTCTGTGCCACTCCCAGTTGCCAGCCTTGCCATCTTGCTTTACATATTAATAAATACTTGTCTGCTTTCAATATGCATATGTTCTTCTCATTATGATGTTATTACATTCGGCTTGTTTGGCAGCATTTAAAAAGAATTTATTTTGCTATCAATGGCAGAAAACAATTTAGGAAACTGAACAGAGCAGGAAAAATGTTAAATCTAAGTATTTGAGTTGGTTATTGACTCATTAGTTTAATCACTCGTTTTCTCCAAACTTGAATAATGTAAATGCATTAGAAATGATACAACATTAAAAAATGCATTCTTAAAATGGTAAACACTGGATCTAGGATCTGAGTTTGTAGTTATTACTTATTTAAAATAAACAAGCAAATTCTGTTGAGATATGGTCTCATTTTCAGGAATGGTCTATTAGCAGGCAACAGTGAGCACAACAATTAACCATATCAGCACATTAAAGCCTAACGGGTAAACTCAACATAGCAGCAAATACACATCCTACCATGGCCTATTAAGTAATCAGAAATGATTGCAGATAATTAGCTCATGAACAGCTGCATAAACTCAAGTATTCCATTTTTTATCAGACATGGAGACTTCAAGTGGAAGGGAGGTTTATCAGCTATGTCTTGAACTGGGTGGGAATGTCACCAGGAAACAAAATTAGGGACAAATTCTAATATTTGATGGTGTATTGCCATTTAAAATTTTTTTCTGATATACCCCAAATGTTCACGTGAACATAGTTCTATAACTGAAAAATATAGAAGCAAGGATATTACCAACAACCAAAAAGCTCTTGTAAAATTGGAAATTGAAATAGAATAATACAGAAATCAATTAGCAAGATTCTTTGAATGAGTGTGTGTCATTCATGCTAATTTGTATTTAGTTCAAATTTGATTTACACATTCCCATATATCCCTTCTGAACGAGATTATACTCAGACACATATCTGAATGATGATATATACAGTAAATATATAGTTGCATTTGAATTAATAGATGTACTTGGTAAGTGTTTCTTAAATTAGAAAATGCAGTCTCCTTTTTTTCAACCCATTTTTTACTAAAGAAAGCATGCTGGATAGAATATCTTTAGAAATCTGAGGGATTGATATGAAAGAGAAAGAATTATGTTTATTCCATACAGGCGCAGAAAAACAGAATTGAGACATAGCTTTAATAAAAGGGACAAAGTACCAAAAATTAGACTTCTTAAAACTGAAATGGGTACACTGAGAGGTGCTTGGATCCTGCCTTAGGGATGTCATCAAATAAATTCAGTGACCAACCTCCTCCAAGGGTGGATATGGTTAGAAGGGACCTCGAGTTCTATCAAAGCTTGCTTCTCATGGTAAAATCCTAGGAACTAAACCTCTAAAGGAGATGGTTCAGCAATAAATGACTGTATCATCATCACTGGTGCTCAGCTTTTGGGTGGTACTTTCTGAATACTTGCATGAAAGATGTTGTTTTATGTGAAATTACATTTTAGCATGTTTATTGTTTTTTGACAGAATTTAGTTTTCATTTTATTTATAGGTGTACCCAGGATAAAATGGATAGATGTTGATAGATAGATAGATAGATGATAGATAGATAGATAGATAGATAGATAGATAGATAGATAGATAGATGATAGATAGATAGATAGATGATAGACAAAAGATAATAAACATATGATTGAAAACCTTGAATTTCACTCACAGAGAATTAGTTCTATTATATGTATTTTATATTTGTTTTCTCTCTAGTCATCCTCATTTTTATAAGCATTCACTCAACAAATATTTACATGCCTGTTTCTATGCTAGGCTAAAAGTATAGATGAAGAACAGTGTGCCCCCAAGGTGCTTCAAGTCTGCGGGGAAATAAGCATTCAAAGCAGCAATGGCAGTTACAGTTCAATGTGACGAGAGCCATGGTGCAGAGACACACGTGCCAAGAGCAATCCAGAAAAGGAACTCCCATGGCACCTGATGGACACCAAGAAGGCTTCAGCTAGAAGGTAAGGCTGGAGACAAGGAGTTTGCCAGGTGGAGTTTAGGAGGAGCCTGTAGGCAAAGGGAAGAGTTTATATAAGGTTATTTGACATAGAAAGAGGCGATTGGCTTATTCCTGTGAAAGGGAACAGGAGCTAAAGCCAACCAGCTCTGGTAGTGGTCATTATTCTCATGTTGTTCATTCACTGCAAATTATTAATTGCTCTCACCCACATTTCCAACAGTGGGCTTACTATAACTACTATCTGTTTCCTGGAGCAGTGCTAGGAAAGATGGTCATAAAAATGTGGACCAGGGCCGGCCCCGTGGCTTAGCAGTTAAGTGCGGGCGCTCCGCTACTGGTGGCCTGGGTTCGGATCCCAGGCACGCACCTACGCACCGCTTCTCCGGCCATGCTGAGGCCGCGTCCCACATACAGCAGCTAGAAGGATGTGCAGCTATGACATACAACTATCTACTGGGGCTTTGGGGAAATAAAAGGAGGAGGATTGGCAATAGATGTTAGCTCAGAGCCGGTCTTCCTCAGCAAAAAGAGGAGGATTAGCATGGATGTTAGCTCAGGGCTGATTTCCTCACAAAAAAAAAATGTGGACCAGCAACATCAGCGTCACCTTAGAGCTTGGTAGACCCTCCAGGATGAAGGCCCGGGAGCGTTTGCTTCAGCACGCCCTCCAGGTCACCCTTCTGCACTCTCAAGTTGGTGAACTGCTGTTCTGAAGCAGGCTATTTGCATGTGCTTTGGAGAACATTTAATCTAGTATATTAGAACAAGCATGCAACACTTCTCTCTTTTTTGAAATGTGTTGTAATAGGTAAATTAATTTGAAGTGGAATAGGAACGTGAGGTTGAGAAAAGAGCAATGAGTGGACTGGGAGTCCGCTGACCTGGTTTCTAATTCCAGCCCTCCACTAAATACTAATAATAACTGCCACTAAGTAATGCGTAACTCTGCCAAGATACGGAACTTCTCTTGGACCTCCGAGTCTTCAGCCGTAAAAGAAGGAGATTGTATTGGAAGATTCTAAAACCCCTTTCCAGATCTAAAATTGTGACTCTGAACAGGTTTTTAACACTAATTATTTGCATAATTAAATAATTTAATCCTGCCAGTCTCTGTGCAGATTACCTTCCGTTGTTCTCTCTTCTGTCTTGAGACAGCAGTCCTGCCCTTGCTTGCTGCCGTGTTTCCTGTCCGTCACTTTTAAAGCTGCTTTCTGCCTGCCTCTCCTCTTCTGGGTCAGCGGTGTGTTCACTACACAACTGTTTAAAATGAGATGCTCTAACTTTCATGCATGTTCACTCCCATGAAGACTTGGTTCAAACTCCCCAAGAGACTTTTAGACGAAAACAAAACAAATAGCGCTCATCTCAGAGTGTGAAACATCCGTCTTGAATGTCAGTTGAACAAGTCACAGGGGATGGGAACCAAGAAGAAAACCCTGTTTCACTGAAGATTCCTGAAGCTAGAGACCCAGGAAAGAATTTGACCCTTTGTTTGTACACAGTGTCTTAGAATTTTCCTTCCTTCCTTCCTTCCCTCCCTCCCTCCCTCCTTCCTTCCTTCCTTCCTTCCTTCCTTCCTTCCTTCCTTCCTTCCTTCCTTCCTTCCTTCCTTCCTTCCCTTCCTTCCATCTTCTCTGGTTTTCGTGTGTTGATCTTCTTTCGGTTGAATTGCTTTGTCACCAAATCTTGTAGATGTTAAACTGTGAACAGGCAGGATTTGGTAACCCCTCCCCCCCCAACATTTACAGAACGCCCAAAACAAATAATTTCTCAATAAAAGCTCAAGGAATATATACTTAAAAAATCAATGTTTAATGCCTAATAATCCGGTCCACAGTCAGTAAATTGGTTTTCTTTACAATCACTGGAGCTTCTTTCTAAAATATTTTATCCATATTTTTACCTGGAGGTAGGGTTTTTCGATTCACCTATTTGCTGCTTCACCGGCTCCTGCTCCCTTTCTGTTATGATCCGGGCCTGGGGAGCTCACCTGTGCCGGCACCTTCCTTAAATCTCACACAGTGCGGTGCTTTAGCATTCCCTATTTTTATGTCCAGGCACCGCACTCCTAACACGTTCCTGGGAAACGCAGCTTCTGCCTGAGTGCCCTTGAGACCCACTTAGAGCATGTGTGTGGTTGATCTAAAACTTTTCAATAATCCTTCTTTGCCTCGGATAGGAAATTACAGGAAATGCTCTATTCAGCATCACTTTGCAATCATTCCACCTTTCTGCCTTACGGTCTTGCATCTCCAAATTGGTCTTCTCAGCTGTAGCTGATTGTCCGGTGCTTTGCAACGGGGCTGCAACCATACCACGTTTCCAGGACTTTCATTTTGTTTCGGGAGCGAACATAGATAATTTCGATCCATGGTCAACTCCAGTCCTGTAAAATCTTCCAAGAGGTTATCTGTTCTAAAAATATAGGAAGTAGCTCATTTCTGAATAGTACACCATCTCTGGAATGTAGATTAGGATGTAAGCCTCTCTTGGCGCCCCTCTTACAGAAACGTTAGCAATAGTCTTGCTAAGTAGTCTCTAGGTGGATAATTGTTTTGTCACAGATCATTTTTGAGCCATTATTGCCACCCACCTTATTCACAGTATTAGCCTAATTTTACTCCCTCCACTTGTGTTTATTTTTGTCTTTCTCCATCTCTTTACCCTTTAAAAGATGTGTATAAATCAACCAAAGAGATCCTCGTAAAAGCTTTCTCTAAACTTTAGATCAGTTCTGGGCCCTCTGATTTTTTTCTGTCGAGTAAATACTGTATATTTTCTTCCTAGAAATAATCACAATTGCCATAAAATAATTTCTTGTATAATTAGTTGTTTATTTTTTATTTTTATTTTTTGTGAGGAAGATCAGCCCTGAGCTAACATCCATGCTCATCCTCCTCTTGTTGCTGAGGAAGACCGGCTCTGAGCTAACATCTATTGCCAATCCTCCTCCTTTTCTTCCCCAAAGCCCCAGTAGATAGTTGTATGTCATAGTTGCACATCCTTCTAGTTGCTGTATGTGGGACGCGGTCTCAGCATGGCCGGAGAAGCGGTGGGTCAGTGTGCGCCCGGGATCCAAACCCGGGCCGCCAGTAGCCGAGCGCGTGCACTTAACCGCTAAGCCACGGGGCCGGCCCTAATTAGTTGTTTAATACCTGTCTTCCTTTTTAAAATAAATGCTCCAGGCAGACATGGGTTTTCTCTTATTCAGCACTGAATCCCCGGCTCCTAGGCCAGTGGCTTGAATACAGCAGGCATTAGCTAAATGGTTGTGGGGTTACTATTATCCTATTACTTTACTATTGTTTACTGATTGCTCTTTGGCTGTTATTGTAATTCTAAAAATGCAATCCTTTGGCCTCAATACTGATAAGGAATTCTGCTTTGATAAACGAACTCTCTCTTTGTAGGCAAATCTACATGTGAATAAAGCCTTTGAAATCCAAATTACTATGGAAACAGCCCTAGGTCCTACCTGTTTGCTAAGAGGATGCTGAGGCTGCACTTTCCACACCGGAGGGAGCTGGAGTGGCAGACAAATCGTGGCTCCGTGGGCTCCCCATTCCTTACAGACGCCTTCAGTTAGCACATTCTTCAGGTCGGTTACAAGACAATTGATGGTGATTAGAGAAACTGAGTCTATTCGCTATAACTGATTATGTTACTGCTTGATTGTGTTACAGCTTCATCCATTTGCTTTGATTAGATTGTTGCTGGAAATATATGGATACAATCAAGATTCTGCTATTGTCAAATTCCTCAGGGTGTTTCTAAATTTCTCCACATAATCTTTTTGGCTATTCCTCAGGGTATGCCATTTCTACAGGTAACTAAATCGCATCCATTACGTTTTGAATCTTCCTACTCTTGGAGGGCAACCTTATCTCAAATTCCTGGGGTGACTTTCCTGCCCTCGCCAGTACAAAGCACGCCTGGCAAATAACTCCTGGGGCTTGTAGAGGCGACAAACCACGTCTCCTGTTTCTTTTCCTTGCCTACTGTCTGTTCTTTCGTCTCAGAGGAGTGGTGGCGGAGACTTACTCATATATAACTCCCGACAGAGGAAGAGTGCTTGTCGTGAATTTTTCATCAAGGGCCTGGCGTGTAAGTTTATGTCAATGTCTTCCACGTACTAGAGGCGCAGAGCAGGCAGAAGCACAGTGTGTTAAAAATAATGATAGTAACAAGTTTCTGACTGCTCAGTGTTACACGTTTTTAAAAAACACAATTTAGTTTGTATCCAACCACTTACATTCAGGCTCACTTTCTCCAAGGTGAAGTAAGGTCAGGTGATCATTCCAAACACATCTCCCTCCAGCTTTCCTGCACAACGATGCAGAGACACACAGAAGCTCAGCAATACCACAGTTTGAGGCCATTTGACTCACTACATTTGTGCTTTCGGGAGGTCAGCAAAACAACGGAGTAGGTTGCGTTGGTTCCTATACTGTATTTGACTTTATGGAACCTTCTCCTTTGGAGGAACACTGGAAAGATTTCTCTTGGTTTTCGTAGAAACCAAGTATCAAAGACTTCCCGATGGGTCCTCTAGAAATATTATAGTCTAGCTAGGTATTGTCTAAAAAAAAATTTTTTTTTTCCAAAAGATTCACTAGAGTATGAAGGATCTCACGGTAAACATTAGGGACTGAAATTCATTTAGTCTGTGAATAATGATTCATTGGCCTTATGTTCCCTGTATGCTGTTAAATTATTTAAAAGCTTGGGAGCGCTAGTTTTCCAGCATTTCTGAAATCTCTTCCACACGTACACTCAGGTCCACTCCCTTGCTCTGTCTCCAGGCCTATGTCTAATTGTTTTCAAAAGGCAAAAGAGAGACATAAGCTCACAAAGTTAAGTATATACAAAATGCATTTTTGTTTTATTTCCTCATATTTCGCTAACCTGCAGGAAATGTAATCTCCTGATGCATAACCGAAAGAACTTTACTTGAAAGGGAAAAACTGAACTACAAGTAACTCTATATTTTTTTAAATTTCAAAATAACTTTTCTGATATAGAACATCATCATTTCCAAAAGGCTTCAAGTTATTCTCTTCATCTAAATGAGTGGCCACGTTACATGCCCTTTAGATGTTGAATAAAGTTTTAGCATACCTTTAGATACTAACGGATTGAATAACATCTGTATTTTGAACCCATGTATCCAAGAGTTGCCTATAAAGAGAACACTGTGGGGTAAGCAAAACGTGCTTTTGAGGAGATAAAATATAGGTCCCCAAGTCCAGGCACTGAATTTCTACAACTTATGTTTCGGAATGACATCCTACCACCTTAAAGATGAGGTTCAGCTTCTGAGCCTATTTGCTCTCTGTGTATTATTTTCACAATAACTGTCTGTATTCCAGACCTCAGGAGACAAAAGCAGAAACAGGAGGTAGGGAGAGTGTTTGCTTATTGGTATCCACACTGATAAAAGCAAGAAAACACAGAGAAATTCAAGAAACTGCGAAAAGCAGAGCTCAAGAATTCAAAATATAAGGGGCCTTCCTATCTCATTCAGTTTTAAAGTCATTCTTTGATTATAGCATAGAGTAGTAATTTATGTTCATAATGATAACACTGAGTAATCAATTTGGTAAACATTTAATGATAGATGCTCTGTGTATCGCATAACGTTTTATAGTCAGTGCCCAACACATTTTCCAGCACAGACTCAGGAGTTCTCCTGTTGTGTGTTGTATGATACTGTGAAAATAAATTCCACAGAAACACAATGGAAATTAGCTACATGGTATTTGATTATTGTTTTGGAACTATTTCAAGAGAAGGATATGAGAAAGTTGAAAAGATATCACGAATAAAGAAAGTGAGCTGGTAACTGACAGTTGAAAAAAAACCGGATGAAGAAGCCGTCAAAGATTATCGGAAAAGGTCAGGATTATAGAGCTTTGAAAAATGCAGAGGTAACATAGTGTGGCAGCGGAATTCTAGATCTTCTGAAACTCACAGATTAAAGATTTAAGAAGGCTATAAATGATGTAGAGGAGTATTTGATGTAGAAACTGATTAAGATATAAATAAGAATCTCAGCGTAGGCAAGACTGTGGTAAGGGCAGATATGAAGAATGTTCAGGAGTGGATGACAGATGAGAAGGCAGAGGAGGAAATGGTAAGTTCAAGTCAAGGATAACCACTATTTTGGGCCTTGGGAGCAATATAAAATGAGAAAATTCGGAGGAAAAAGAGCAAAACCAAATTACTGTCTAGCCTAACTAGAAGGTAGACTGCGTTCTTTAAAGAATGAAGAATGAATTGACATAAAAATTCAGGAAGATAACAGACTGAAACTAAAGAATAAAAGAGGTAGATAGAATAGGTTTGAGATCAGTATAATTGTTAAATACTGTCGTCTAAATTAGACCGGGAGATCCAAATTCAGGCTTAATTGCCCTCATGAAGGAAGTATTTTATGAGTTAAGACTGAGAAATATTTTGAAAATGATAGAAAAATGCACCAAAAAAGGTAGTCGTGCATTGAAAAGAAGGACTTGTGTAATGTGACCCAAGCAGTATCTTATTACTGGGGGCTCACCTCACCGTTAAAATGTCTGCGACTCAGCTACTAATATTTCCTCCCATCTTCTAATTAAAGTGTGTTCACGGAAGAGAATGATACCTGAGGACTTTGACAAAATTTTGAGAATACATTGCAATCACTCTTGCCTTACCAATTAGAATTATTTTTTCAGATCTTCTCATTAATTATAAAAATGGAAATCATTGTACTTAGTGCTTTACAATAAATATTCAAGCAACTGAAACTGTAAAATATAATCTGGCAATTTAAGTGATTTATTACAGCTGCATAATGCTTGAGACATCCCTATTAACTGAAAACTTGAAATATTTCAAGTAAAATATTTAAAGAAAAGAAGGTGTCCTTAGACTAAATAAAACCAAAGCACTTATAATTGAGAAGGGTATCTTCCTCTCCTTCCCCTCCCTACACAAATATCATCAAAATAAGTCTTAATCATATTCCATTATATAAATAGCACAACTTCGTATAATGCTATATATAAAAAGACTAGGAAAAATCAGAAACTGATTGCTTCCTGGGTTACTTTCAGTCATTTAAGAAACATAGATTTAGTACATTCTTTCATCATAACTCTATTTTAAAATGCCTAAGTTTATTATTAGATGATGTATATGTGGAATATTGTTCTAAGAAGCAAAAGTGAGCAAATTAAAGTGGTAAGATGAGCATTTTAAAATGACTTTTTCCTCCAAAAGGATGTTATTAAATTATAAGTAACCTCCTACACATTAACATCTTTGTGGTGTCCCATTAACTGTCTTGAATGGAAAAGGACTATGGCATGAGAAAGCATAGACTTTTTCAAAATTCATTTCTATTTTGTCTTTATTTTCGGAAGGCAATATAGCTGGTCTAGTAATTCTCCTTAGTTAAAAGAAAAAACAAAGCCAGACATGATTTTGCAAGAGGCTATCACCAAAGTGTTCTGGAACTTAGGGTTGTAATGTTACTCAACCTAACAATATCAGGCACAGTTCTCGACTACAGGGGAAAAAGTTAACAACCCGGTCTCCGTACACGGGCTGAGAGAAAGTCTTGTTCGAGTCACACCATGAACTGCATTTTACGTATGTTGTGACATTGACTTAAATAGCATGGTATTGCCCAAAGAGGAGATAGGTCAAAGAAACCAGTAGAGTCACATCAAGCCTATTCAGGACTATACAGTTTCAACTACTGGTGCACATTTCTCTAACATGAGCAGTACAAATTCAGCTGCAAGCACGTGATTTTTGCCCACCCAGTTTTGTATGCTCCATATTTTAAATTATTTGCCAACATTTAAAATTGGAAGATGTCACCTAAAAGTCCAGACTTATGGATTCTCTTTAAAAACCAGATCTCATAACAATGGATCCACATTCCCACACCAGCTGCCTCTTTCTTCTATATAAGGTACCTGCTCACATAAGAGCAGCTGATTCCCTATCTGTCTACACTGAGAAAGCACCAATTGACATCAAATGTCTTACCAATTTACGTCCATTTAACTTCTCACATTTATGTCACTTGCCTGGAAACACGTTTGTGTTAGAAGCCCACTCTAAGAGCCTAGAGGACTAATCCCCTCGTGCCATATTCCTGGTCCCTCAGTCCCTTCCTGAAGTCCCAGCCTCCACTGTCTCCCAAAAGATCATCCCTTAATGCTTGGGGTAACTTCAAAGATCTTCTCCCGGTCCTTCACATTAGGTATTTCCACTGTAATGTATCTGGGTTGGGTTTATTTTCATTCAGCTGCTTTTGAGTTAGTGTGCTGTTTTATATGTTTACTATCTTTAACTTTATGTTCTGCACTAGAGATGAATTCTTTTTATATTAATATTTTATTCATTTATCCTCTCTTTTTTGCCTAGACTAGAGGTTATCACATATATTTAGATTTTATTTCAAAGTCTATGTTTTTCTTTACAAAAGTTTTAAGTGTTTCTTTTCACTAACCATTTGTTATTTAACTTCTGTGTGTTATGTTTCATGACTTCTTGTTCTTTTTACCCTCCATTGAGAGCCCTAAAAATACTGATTTTAATTTAATTTTCAAAGTATTCTGGGGGCCGGCCCCATGGCGTGGTGGTGAAGTTCGGCCTGGGTTCACGGGTTCAGATCCCAGGTGCAGACCTACACCACTTGTCAGCCATGCTGTGGTGGCAACCCACATACAAAGTAGAGGAAGATTGGCACAGATGTTAGCTCAAGGCTAACCTTCCTCAAGCAAAAAGAGAGGAAAATTGCCAACAGATGTTAGCTCAGGGCTAATCTTCCTCAGCAAAAAAATAAAATAAAATAAATCAAAGTATTCTGTTATTTTCATTTTTTCTGAAGTAAATTAATCTCCTGATTGTTTTGTTTTTTATCTTATTGGTTATCTTTCTCAGCTTTTTTTTTTTCTCTTATGTTGGGAATCTTGGGTGCTCATCTTGAATGTAGTTTGTTCTCTTTATCTCTGCCTTCTCCTCCTTCTCCTTCTTTCTCTCTCTCTCTCTCCCCCTCATCGCCATCTCCCATTCACAAACATATAACTCCTCTCCAACTAACAGTTCTTAAGTGCTTCCGCTTAGTTCTCTCCCCGCACTGACTCGCAGGTCTGAAATGCATTCTCATTGTGACGGTTTAGCGCCTCTGTTCAAATGATGTTGGGATTATCACAGCTCTAGTCATGGAGACAAACAGCCCACATTCTGGCTGCAAGGCTGTTTGTTTCTCTGCCTCCCTATGTAAGTATGTAAAATCAATAGTCAAATCGTCTGTGGTAGTTTTTCCTAATATTTCTTTACAGGCAGGGCTATCCCGCATAAGCACCTAGTTTCAATCAGTGGCTGGGTTTGATCTCTGCTTTGAAGAGAAGAGGCATCTTTATTTGTATGTTGCTCTGGAGAGGTAAAAAAAAATCTCAGTAGCATCTGCCGACTACTGCTACTAGCTTCAGCTCCAACTCCCATTTTGTGTTTCTGTTCCCTATCCGATCCATGTAAATCGTGATCTTGTGTTGAGTTTGGGGAGACCTTACATTTTTTTCTTTTCTAAAATGTGTTATTGTTACGTGCCTGAAGTAGAGGGATTATCTCTAAGAGAATGTGTAAAATACCTTCTTACCTGGAAATTTTCCTTTCTCTCTCTCCTCACTCTCCAAACAGACTCTACCCTCCTCTCTCTCCTTCCCTGCGCCTCTCCCTCTCTCTCTTTAAAACATATGGAATCTCACAGGTGTAATCACCAAAACCTGCTCTGCACCAGCTTCTGCTCTAAACATTTCATTTATCTTTGGTCTTAGCTGATGAAACTTGAAACACAGTTTTCTTGCAGAGAAAAACCTTCATTTTTTCTTTCCTGCTTAACTCAAGATAAAGGATTTGACCCCCTTGTCCCTATTGCCACATCCTAGTATTTCTCCTCTTTCCTCCTTGAATACTTCCAGCTCCTTTACAACAATCTGTCCCTGTCTTTCCTCGTTGTTATCATATATTGTCTCCTATGTAGATGTCATCTAGTTTCTCCCTTTAAGTCGTTGAAGTCTTCTTCCTTATTTCATTTCCAGCAATTTGACAGGTCAGATGTTTGAAACAGCCTCCTCCTAGAAACACCAGGAAATGCTCGATAGTATAAGAAACATCCTTTTAAATACCTAGCTGAGTTCACAAAAAGGCAGGAAAATTTGGCCAAAACTAAGAGTGAGTAGAATGCAGAGGATTAAGCAGATACCAAAAGCCTGAGAGTTTTGATATTTTTAACCTGGAGAATTGGATTTAAAGGCTAACCAAGGGACAGAATTTATAGAAGTGAAAAATATAATCAATGAAATTAAAAATTTAATGGACAAATTCAACAGCTTGGTGGATAGAGCTGAAAGGAAGATGATAAACTGGAAGATAGATCAAAAGAAATTACTCAGAATGCAGCACAGAAAGCACATAGGCAGCACAATATGTGGAAAATATGAAATGAAGTTTTAGACATTTAGGGTAGACAAAACCTGAAAAATATTGCCAAATGAACTATAGCGTGCCATTGATAGTAATTTGCAATCCAATTTAGAAATGTTTAGATGTGAAAAAAGTTAAACTGACAACTGACAAGGTAATATACATAAAGAGAGAATGGGAGAAAAGAAATATTTTAAAAAGCACTGAGAATTTTAAATTTATGATGAAAGATATGAATCAGTAGATGTAGAAGCACAATGAATTTCAAGCAGAATAAATGAATAAAAATAAGTCCACACATAGACACATTATTTGGATGATTAATGACACCAAAGATAAAGAGATCTAAAAAGTTCCCAGGAAAATAATTCCCTACAAAGACAGGAAAATTAGAGGACAAGATAAACTCTCAACAGCAACAATTGAAGCCAGAAGACAGTATAATTAATTCTTCTCAGTTCTGAGAGGAAATTACTATCAATTAACAATTGTGGACCTAAAAAATTAACTTTCAAGAATGAGAATGAAATTAAAGACATTTTCAGATAAAATTTGAGAGAAGTATTCAACATAGATTTTCATCAAAGGGATTTCTTCCCCTCTCCCCCTTCTCCATTTCTAATTTCTTTTTTAGTATGTAATACATTCATGTGGTTCAAAATTCCAAAATACAAAAGGATGTAGAGTTAGAAGTCTCTCTGATTCCCAGGAAATGATTTCCCCTTCAAGAGACAATCAATGTGTGTTTGGGATGTGCTTGTATATCTTTATAAAGATACGTTGTAAATATATAGGCAAATATACATTATTCTGACTCCTCATTTTTATGCAACTATGTAACATTCCATGATAGGGATTCATAAAGTCCATTTCTTATAAGTATACACGAAGGCTGCAATGAAGCAACTTGTACTTAAGTACAAGTGAATAATAAATGTAGGATAAATTTAAGTAGAATTGTTAGATCTAAGGTATGTATATTTTTCATTTAAATAGATGTTGCAATATAGCCTTCCTTAAATGTTATACCAATTTACCCTTCTACCAGCAAAAATAAAATGACAGGGGCCGGCCCAGTGGTATAGTGGTTAAGTTCGTGTGCTACACTTTGGAAGCCTGGGGTTCGTGGGTTCAGATCCCGGTTTCGAACCTACACACGGCTCATCAAGCCATGCTGTGGCGGTGTGCCACATACAAAATAGAGGAAGATGGGTACAGATGTTAGCTCAGGGACAATCTTCCTCAAGCAAAAAGAGGAAGATTGGCATAGATGTTAGCTCAGGGCCAATCTTCCTCACCAAAATAAATAAATAAACGAATACATACATAAATAAATATAAAAAAAGAAAATGACAGCTTTTTCCGTATCCTCACAAAAACAGTAGGTTTTCAAACATTTTGAGCTTTGCCAATCTGATAGAAGATGAATTTAATTTGCATTTCTCTTATGATTTGTAATGCTCAGCATATTTTCATGTTTAAAATTTATATTTTCTTTTATGTAAGTTTTTATATTCATTTTCTATACTTGTATTTTTGGATCATTTTCTTTTGATTTAAGGGCACTCTTTATATCAGCTTAATTAGCCCATGGTGTTGTTATGGGCTGGAAAACAATTTCTCCAGTTTTTTATGTGTCTTTTGTCATTGCATGTAAGGCTTTTGCACATGCAGGAATTTTCATTTTAATGTACTTAAATATAACACTTTTCAATTTGGGGGCCTTTGTTTTTGTCATATTTAGAAAAACCTGAACTTGGAGATTATTTACACTAGTATGGTTTTATTACTTGCATCAATATTTTATCAATTTGGAATCTATTCATATAGATTTGGTGTATGGTTGGTATAATGATCTTTGACAGTCCTCATTTATTTGTTATTCATCTTTTCCCTAACTAAAATGCCATTGTTACTACATAATGTGTTTCCATATATTTCGGAATACTTCTAGATTTTTTAATTCTATTCCTATGATCTCAATGTTTATTTATGCTTTAATATAAAAAAGTTAATTATTTTAACATGGATACACTTTTATTTTTTCAATAAAACTTTGGATCCAATTTATTTTTTTTTAAAAATATCTTGTTTTTATGGAAAGTGTATTAAACATTTATTATTGAAAAATCCAAATCTTTTAAAGTTATTACATTTTAGTTCTTCCAGATAAATTATAGAATCATTTTAATAAATTTTTTTCTCCAAAAAGCCCTTAGATTTTGACTGTATCACATTGACGTTCTGGATTAATTTAGGAATAATTAACACATCTACAATTTGGAGATTTCTAAAAAATTGGTATTTTCTATGTGTCTCTATTTAATCAAATTTACATTTTTTTCTTCAATTGCATTTGATAGTTTTATTCACAAGTACTCAGTAATAAACTTGC